>NC_079172.1:11901317-12138817 GCF_947568905.1 Ostrea edulis
GCTAGCAATGTGTTGACTATATGCTTATAAAAACTCACTTCAGCTATCTTCATAAAAAAATTTAGACATTGAGTATAAGCTTAATCATGGTTTACATGTTTTAGCTTCTCCATGGTCAACCTCCCATATTTATGTAGCAATATTCCATAATCACCTCCATAGGATGTTTATGTCTCTCAATTGATTCGATACACATGGAACTTTAAAAGGATATGCATATATGCAGCTTGAATTGTTACCGTTCCTCCTATTGTTGTATGAAAGGTGAAGATAACGAACAGTGATCGATCTCATAACTCCTATAAAGGTGAAGATAACGAACAGTGATCGATCTCATAACTCCTATAAAGGTGAAGATAACGAACAGTGATCGATCTCATAACTCCTATAAAGGTGAAGATAACGAACAGTGATCGATCTCATAACTCCTATAGGCAATACAAAATAGATAGTTGGACAAACACGGACCCCTGGACACACCAGAGGTGGGATCAGGTGCCTAGAAGGAGTAAGCATCCCCTGTATCTAGAGAATCCTTTTATTCAGAAACAGGTTGGCAAACTTTACAGAGCCGTTCTTGGCACACTGATTTTGACTGCGGATAACTCCGTTTACCTGATCACGATATGGGGCTCACGGCGGGTGTGACCGGTCAACAGGGGATGCTTACTCCTCCTAGGCACCTGATCCCACCTCTGGTGTGCCCAGGGGTCCGTGTTTGCCCAACTATCTATTTTGTATTGCTTGTAGGAGTTATGAGATTGATCACTGTTCGTTATCTTCACCTTACATAGTAGATTTATATTGTAAAATTGACAACCATATTCAAAATTTACAATGGTAGTGCCCGTAAACAAGAGCATGTGTTCCGTCATAATTTTGATTTAATAAAAAAAAAAGTCTTTTCATTAGAGCTGATCAACGTTTTGTTTGCTATACTAAACCAGTTGACACTAGCGTAATTCAAGTTTGCATTGTTAGTTTTACTATGGTGAATATGCGGTTACGTGTAGGCATGTCAATAAAAACCTTGGATGGGATAAAATCAACAATGTGACGTTATAATTGTAATAAGTATATCACAAAGTATATGTATCTTTTTATGTTATTTTCATTCCTATGACGTAAACTATGTCTGATCAATATAAAACTAAACTGGTTACGTCATAACTAAGTCTAGCATGTAAAAAAAATATTGTTCACTGTCTTATGCAAATATACATGTATACAAAACACGGAGTATCTAAGATTTATCACCGAGTATACACTAACTTGCGGTGTGCAGGTGAAGTTGTGACCGGGGTGTAGGCTGCCGAAGCGGCAATATAGGTGGTCGAGATAGGTTGGGTTTTTTTGCATAATATCTTAACTTATAGATATATTTCGCAGAAAAGCGTATGGATACGGAAGAAAACATTAATTGGTTTTCTCGGGGTGCAAAGTTTCAATATTACCCTCAGCTACATGCAAAATATACGGTTAGACCTATATCCTGCCTACTAAGTAATACTACGACCTTGACTTTTGATATCTGACCTTAGAAAACAAAAGGTGTCCTCCACTTGGCGTGAGGAGTATGTGTACCAAGTTTGACTGTCCTAACCCCAATAGTTCGATCTGTATTCTGCCTACAAGGTTTTCCTATTAACTGATAATACGACTCCAACGTTCGATCTTTGACCTTGAAAAACAATAGACATATTCTCTTCATCATGGTGATCAAATGTACAAAGTTGTAAGATCCTGGAGCTTACAGTTTATTTTGTATTTTGCCTACAAGGTCGGAGAGACGGACAGACAGAAGGACGACGTCATACCATAATACGTTTTGTCTTTGATGGGCGTATACAAATTCCTAGCAAAGGCTAAAGGGATTACCAAAGACGCAATGCTAAAAGCAAGACACTTCTTATTGCTGTCTAAATTTGACATGTCCGCAGTTGACATTATAAACTCAACAATAATTTCATTCCGACATTGCAACCATGCTTTGGGAGTAAAATTTACAAGCATTTCTGTATTCTTGAATTCATTTTGGATGTTTAGCACTACCTGATACACGTTCAATTCACTGATTTTACTGTTTGTTTCAATATGCTTTACGATTTCCTCGGAAATGGGCAAGGGCATTATTCTGCCCCGTATTAATTATTTTTCACAAATGAGTCTTTGCAGTGGCTCACTGACCTGTCGCTTTGATTGTTGGTAATTTGGACTTGAATTTGATGAACAAATCCCATTTTTCTGAGAACTTTCTAAATTCTGCCGATGTGTATTGCGGACCACAATCGCTCCGTACGATTTTAGGAATTCTGTGTCTTGCAAAAATTTATTTCATATGTGTAATCACACATGCAGATTTGGTTTTTGTCCAATTTGGCAATTTCAAGATATCTTGATAGTCAACAATTGTGAAGTAATTGCTTTCATTCCAATGGAATGAGTATGTGCCCACTGCTTCTCATAGTAAGTCTGGTATTTCTGATAATGTCTTTGGTTCTTTTTGATTTGAAGTTCTTTTTTCTAAACAAATATTGCATGATGAATTTTTTTCTATAATTTCAGCATTCATCTCCGGCCAAAATGTATATTCTCTTGCAAGCTGTTTTGTTTTTTCGATACCCAAATGACCTTCATGTAGGTTTTTGAGAATTCTGTTCCTCATTTTAATAGTACAAGGATTCTCTCTTTTTATGATTAATTCTTCTGCTTCTGATAGTACATTTCTGTGTAGCCAATATCACTGTATGTCTTTAGGCAAATGTTTTGTCCTCTGGCCACTCTTCATGAATGCACTTTGATACTTTGATCCAGTTTCATGCATTCATCTTCCTTTGTTCCATTTTTGATTTGTTCAATCTGCCTGTCAGGTACAGGCATGTTTTGTACTATCATGTTTACAAAACATTCAACATCAACATCTGCAATTTGTGCTTCATTATTTTTAATGGTGCTCTTGACAGCATATCAGGTACTAAAAGATCATTTCCAGGCTTGCAATTAAGCGTGAAATTGTATTTCTGGGGCATTATCAAAAATTCTTTGAAGTCTTGGCGGCGAGTCTTCAAGTGATTTTCTCATGATTGACTCCAGTGGTTTATGGTCTGATTCAACCGTTACATCTCGACCATAGGTGTATTGGTTAAACCTTTCAAACCCAAATAAAACAAGCTAACAGTTTTCATCTGTCAACGATCTTGATGCGTATGCAATTGGTTTATCTTCCTGTAGCAGTACTGCACCAAGTCCTGCCTTTGATGCATCGCAGCTGACAGTATTTGGTTTTGACACATCAAAATAGTTTAGATGGGATCCCTGGTCAACATCGTTTTCTTCGTGCGACCACCCGAATTCATTTTCCTCTTTTAGTATTTTCCCAATTGGAACTGTCACTGTTGACATATTCGGTACAAAATATTCTAAATAGCTCACTGTCTCAAGGAATCTTTAAACTCCTCTTTTTATCGGTTGGCATTGGCATATCTGCAATTGCTTTTAGTTTTTCTTTATCCAGTTTGACTCCTTCTGCAGTTAGTACATGTCCGATGTACGCTATTTCGATCATTCGGAATTCGCATTTTTCAGCATTTAACGTTAGCCCAACGTCTTGACATTTTCGTAATACTGCGCGTAGTCTCTTGTCATGTTAATCTTTTGTACTTCCCCATACTAGAAAGTCATCAATGTTTGTATCGACATCTTCTAGATCTTCGAATATCTGTGATACTCGTTCTTGAAAAACTTCTAGAGCTGAATTGATTCCAAACAGCATGCGTTAAAAACAATATTTTCCAAATGGAGAGTTGAATGTCGTAAGTTCACTTTCATTGTCTAATGGTATTTGCCAGTATCCATGGTTACAATCAAGTTTGTTCGTGACTTTTGTGCAACACATACGAGTTGTGATGTCCTCATTCGTTAGTAATTCAAAATGTTCTCTTTTGATACCCTTGTTGAGCGAGTTTAGGTCTAAACACACTTGTAGGTTTCTTTCTTTCTTTTTTCAATGACTAATGGGTTGATCCGGTCAGTCGGTTCATTTACTTTTCTGATGACACCTTGTTGTTCCATTTCATCCAATGTTCCCCCAACCTACTTCTTAGAGCAGTTGGAGTTTTTCTTGGAGGATGAATTACTGGAGATGGAATATTTCAGGGAATTCCTTGGTAGGATTTTCTTAAAATCCAAGCAATGGACTTTTATCTGTGTCGGTTACATAGAATTCTACCTTTTTGTTTTGTAGCTCAATGTGACATTTCCCATGCATTAAGTTTAATTTTGTCTCCCGAGTAACCTGTGATGTCTGGGTTTTTTTTGTTTTGGTGATATTGACATTTCTTAATTTCTTGAAGTTTGAAAGAGGCAAAAGATTGCCTTGTGATCCTGTGTCAATTTTGAATTTAACTGTCTTACCTTCCAGTTTGTAAGTGGTGAAACAAGAGTTGTCCGATAAATCCGTTTTCCTGTTATTGACTCCAACAAATTAATTTACCTCATTTTTGGATTCACTTGTCTAGGCTTCTTCTAAGTTGTGAACTTTCTTTCTTGTTTGTTTGGACATGCAAAATTTCTTAAAGTGGTTTGGTTTCTTGCATGTGTGACAGATTTTCCAGAATGCTGGGGAGTTGCGTTTTATGTGTTTTGTTCCACACTTCCTTCAGTCAAATGGTGTTTCTTGATAAATTTTCTCGATGTTATTTTTGAGGTTTCAAATCTGGAGTTTTCACTCCGAGAATTATGTTGTTTTGAGCATATTTTCTTTAAAGCATGAACTTTTTCTTCTTCATTGATGATTTTTATTTGCTTTCTGGATTCTTCATACGCACGACAAAAACTGATTTTTCAAGAAATTATGTGTCTTCTCTTAAAAGTCTTTCTTTCACTCTCGACGAGTAAGCTCCACAGTCAATTCTGTCTCTGGTGAGATCATCTTCTAGATGCTTAAATTCACAGTATTTTGCTAGTATTCTTAAAGGATATATCTCGTGTTTTCAAAGTATACAATATTACATGCATTTTGTCTTCTTTATGCTTATAGTAATTGATTCTAATGTGACATACCGGCCAATACTTTACTGGATCCTTGTGTCCGAGTGTTAAATTTGTGTCTTGTGACAGTAACGTTTGGTTTGTTTGTTTTTTTTTAATGCAGAAATCTTCTCAATTAGGATATCGATTTAATTTAGTCTGGATCCCCTTGGTTGAAAGAAATCTTTTCCCTCTTAACCAATTACATAGAGTGTTGCTTTCGGGGTTTTTCTGCGAGTGCCACATCTAGATATAAGTTCATTATTTGATTTTGGCATCTCTTCCATTTTTCAGATAGGTTTACTTCATATGAAAAGTCTATTCCTGGGGGTTGCATAAAATGACCCTCAGCCATTTTTAACTTTTCTCCTCCGGATAAGAGAGGAAACATTAATGAATTCTCTGCTGTCACAATCACAGTACTTATGGCACCATGTTGTATTTCCGTTATATACATACGGAACGTGTGACCGGTCGACAGGGGATACTTACTCCTCCTAGGCACATTATCCCACCTTTGCTATATCCAGGGGTCCATGTTTGCCCAACTCTCTGTTTTGTATTGCTTATAGGAGTTATGAGATAGATCACTGTTCGTTATCTTCGCCTTTCATACATATGAATATATAAGACAAAGACTGTTATACTTTAGTAGCAACTTTATCTAGGCTCATTCTGATAAGCATGTAACAAGCATCTCTAATAAGTATCTAGCACAAAATCTCAAGAGTCAGAATGGCTGCGAGTACTTTGGCTAATATTTGACTTTCACACACCCTTTCGGAAATCCTAGATCCGCCACTGAGTACTGCATGCGTTTCTCCCATCTCTTTGTTTTCAAACGGTCATACTGATCCCAAAGAAAATTTTAGTCCACGTATGAGTTTTCTTTCATTCTATCTTTACCTCTTTTCTCACCGAAGAATCTGTAAAATTCTGGATCTATCCACTACACTTTCTCTCACTTGATAATATGCTGCACTGTTTACTGTCTATTCGCATGCGTTTGAAGACTGAAAGGAGGGGACTAGGATTTTTTGTTGGGTTTTTTTTTTTTTTGCATAGGCCATCAAAAAGTATTAATTTTTTCGTTAAAATGAGAATTCTAAACTTTAGATAAGTGTTATTTTCGCAAAGTTCATACATTCAACTATGCAACAAAAATTGAGAAAGCTCTGGGAAATTTGTCATTTCATGATTTTTGCGCTAAATGAGCTGTAGTGTCTCTTTAAGATACGAGTTGCACTTCTCACAACATCAGGCAAGTCGTTTATGAAGATGAAGATGACAATCATACCACTATACTGAATTATTATTAATATGTTGACGGTGCTACCGTTTGAGCGAGCGCAGCTTCATGTATGTACATATTTTGTAATGTTCATGCTTTGATCAGGTTCAATTTAAACAATATCTATTTGCCAAATACTCATGACATGAATTTTCTCCCAGGGTTTTATACTAAAAATCATTAAAAAGTGTATACATGAATGTGATTGAAATATATTTTTATGCTATATACATTTTATTTCTACTGCCTTCACTGTGACTTGTTTGATCTTTGATGCATGACTTGTATCAGCAATTATTGCTCATTCAGGCAGTCACAATCTATGTACTGTTTTAAGGTCATGATCACCTTAGTTAAAACTTTTACCAACGTACGTCACCGTCTAACAGTACTATCAATACTTTGATTGTAGTCTTGGGTTGTTTCGGTATAATAAACAATTTATTGCATGAATTCATTGCATATATGTTCGAGGAATATGATTGTTCTTGGGTGAATACATCTTCATATCTCCTGCACTACCATGCAACAGAGATATGTGTCTCTGCATGCAATAAATGTTTCCTAATTAGAGGCCCGTGAACTGAATCTTATCCTAATTAGTATTAAAGTCAGGCCCGGAAACTGGATCTTTGATTAATTTAGTCTGTAAAATATGTTTTCATCATAAGAAAAATTCTTTAAAATCGGGCGTGGTATACCGTATATATACGTCATACAAGGTTTCCGATAAAATGGGAAAGGCTATAAGCCCGTGAACTGATCCGACCGGAAACTCTGTGCACTCAAACACACACAAATTGCATACGTCATACTTTCTACTTTCGTTTTCCTATATATGATGCTGTACTCTGTTCACGGGCCTGATTCTAACACGAATTAAAATGTGATCCAGTTTCCGGGCCTGACTTTAATACTAATTAGGATAAGATTCAGTTCACGGGCCTCTAATTAGGATATGATCCAGTTCACGGGCCTGACTCTAACACTAATTAGGATGTGATTGAGTTCACGGGATTGCTTCTAACACTAATTAGGATGTGATTCAGTAAGCCTGACTCTAACACCAATTAAGATGTGATTCAGTTCACGGGCCTCTAATTAGGATGTGATCCAGTTCACGGGCCTGACTCTAACACTAATTAGGATGTGATTGAGTTCACGGGCCTGATTCTAACACTAATTAGCATGTGATTGAGTACACGGGCCTGATTCTAACACTAATTAGGATGTGATCCAGTTCACGGACCCGATTCTAACACTAATTAGGATGTGATTGAGTACACGGGCCTGATTCTAACACTAATTAGGATATGCTCCAGTTCATAGACCTGATTCTAACACTAATTAAGATGTGATTCAGTTCACTGGCCTCTAATTAGGATATGACCCAGTTCACGGGCCTGACTCTAACACTAATTAGGATGTGACCCAGTTCATGGACCCAATCTAACACTAATTAGGATGTGATTGAGTACACAGGCCTGATTCTAACACTAATTAGGATATGATCCAGTTCACGGACCTGATTCTAACACTAATTAGGATGTGATTCAGTTCACTGGCTTCTAATTAGGATATGATTGAGTTCACGGGCCTAATTCTAACACTAATTAGGATGTGATTGAGTTCACGGGTCTGATTCTAACACTAATTAGGATGTGATTCAGTGCACTGGCCTCTAATTAGGATATGACCCAGTTCACGGGCCTGACTCTAACACTAATTAGGATGTGATTGAGTTCACGGACCTCATTCTAACACTAATTAGAATATGATCCAGTTCACGGACCTGATTCTAACACTAATTAAGATGTGATTCAGTTCACGGGCTTCTAATTAGAATATGATCCAGTTCACGGGCCTGACTCTAACACTAATTAGGATGTGACCCAGTTCACGGACCCATTTCTAACACTAATTAGGATGTGATTGAGTACACGGGCTTGACTCTAACACTAATTAGGATGTGATTGAGTTCACGGGCCTGATTCTAACACTAATTAGGATGTGATTAAGTTCACGGACCTCATTCTAACACTAATTAAGATGTGATTCAGTTCACGGGCCTCTAATTAGGATGTGATCCAGTTCACGAGCCCGACTCTAACACTAATTAGGATGTGATTGAGTTCACGGGCCTTATTCTAACACTAATTAGGATATGATCATGTTCACGGACCTCATTCTACCACTAATGAAGATGTGATTCAGTTAACAGGTCTCTAATTAGGATATGATCCAGTTCACGGGCCTGACTTTAACACTAATTAGGATGTGATTGAGTTCACGGGCCTGATTCTAACACTAATTAGGATGTGATCCAGTTCACGGGCCTGATTCTAACACTAAATAAAATGTGATTGAGTTCATCGGCCTAACTGTAACGCTAATTAGGATATGATCCAGTTAAAGGGCCTGATTCTAACACTAATTAGGATATGATCCAGTTCACGGGCCTGATTCTAACACTAATTAGGATATGATCCATTTCACGGGCCTGACTTTAACACTAATTAGGATGTGATTGAGTTCACGGTCCTGATTCTAACACTAATTAGGGTATGATCGAGTTCACGGGCCTAATTCTAACACTAATTAGGATGTGATTCAGTTCACGGGCCTGATTCTAACAGTAATTAGGATATGATCCAGTTCACAGGCCTAATTCTAACACTGATTAAGATGTGATTCAGTTCACGGGCCTCTAATTAGGATATGATCCAGTTCACGGGCCTGACTCTAACACTAATTAGGATGTGATTGAGTTCACGGGCCTGATTCTAACACTAATTAGGATGTGATCCAGTTCACGGGCCTGATTCTAACACTAATTAGGATATGATCCAGTTCACGGGCCTAATTCTAACACTGATTAAGATGTGATTCAGTTCACGGACCTCTAATTAGGATATGATCCAGTTCACGGGCCTGACTCTAACACTAATTAGGATGTGATTGAGTTCACGATCCTGATTCTAACACTAATTAGAGTATGATCCAGTTCACGGGCCTAATTCTAACACTAATTAGGATGTGATTGAGTTCACGGGCCTGATTCTAACACTAATTAGGATATGATCCAGTTCACGGGCCTGATTCTAACACTAATTAGGATGTGATTGAGTTCACGGGCCTGATTGTAACACTAATTAGGATATGATCCAGTTCATGGGCCTAATTCTAACACTGATTAAGATTTGATTCAGTTCACGGACCTCTAATTAGGATATGATCCAGTTCACGGGCCTGACTCTAACACTAATTAGGATGTGATTGAGTTCACGATCCTGATTCTAACACTAATTAGGGTATGATCCAGTTCACGGGCCTAATTCTAACACTGATTAAGATGTGATTCAGTTCACGGGCCTCTAATTAGGATATGATCCAGTTCACGGGCCTGACTCTAACACTAATTAGGATGTGATTGAGTTCACGGGCCTGATTCTAACAGTAATTAGGATGTGATTGAGTTCACGGGCCTGATTCTAACACTAATTAGGATATGATCCAGTTCACGGGCCTGACTCTAACACTAATTAGGATGTGATTGAGTTCACGATCCTGATTCTAACACTAATTAGAGTATGATCCAGTTCACGGGCCTAATTCTAACACTAATTAGGATGTGATTGAGTTCACGGGCCTGATTCTAACACTAATTAGGATATGATCCAGTTCACGGGCCTGATTCTAACACTAATTAGGATGTGATTGAGTTCACGGGCCTGATTGTAACACTAATTAGGATATGATCCAGTTCATGGGCCTAATTCTAACACTGATTAAGATTTGATTCAGTTCACGGACCTCTAATTAGGATATGATCCGGTTCACGGGCCTGACTTTAACACTAATTAGGATATGATCCAGTTCACGGGCCTGACTCTAACACTAATTAGGATGTGATTGAGTTCACGGGCCTGATTCTAACACTAATTAGGATATGATCCAGTTCACGGGCCTAATTCTAACACTAATTAAGATGTGATTCAGTTCACGGGCCTGACTCTAACACTAATTAGGATGTGATTCAGTTTACGGGCCTGATTCTAACACTAATTAGGATATGATCCAGTTCACGGGCCTAATTCTAACACTGATTAAGATGTGATTCAGTTCACGGGCCTCTAATTAGGATATGATCCAGTTCACGGGCCTGACTCTAACACTAATTAGGATGTGATTGAGTTCACGGGCCTGATTTTACCACTAATTAGGATGTGATCCAGTTCACGGGCCCAACTCTAACACTAATTAGGATGTGATTGAGTTCACGGGCCTTATTCTAACACTAATTAGGATATGATCATGTTCACGGACCTCATTCTACCACAAATTAAGATGTGATTCAGTTAACAGGTCTCTAATTAGGATATGATCCAGTTCACGGACCTGACTCTAACACTAATTAAGATGTGATTGAGTTCACGGGCCTGATTCTAACACTAATTAGGATATGATCATGTTCACGGGCCTAATTTTAACACTGATTAAGATGTGATTCAGTTCATGGGCCTCTAAATAGGATATGATCCATTTCACGGGCCTGACTTTAACACTAATTAGGATGTGATTGAGTTCACGGTCCTGATTCTAACACTAATTAGGGTATGATCGAGTTCACGGGCCTAATTCTAACACTAATTAGGATGTGATTGAGTTCACGGGCCTGATTCTAACACTAATTAGGATATGATCCAGTTCATGGGCCTAATTCTAACACTGATTAAGATGTGATTCAGTTCACGGGCCTCTAATTAGGATATGATCCAGTTCACGGGCCTGACTCTAACACTAATTAGGATGTGATTGAGTTCACGGGCCTGACTCTAACACTAATTAGGATGTGATTGAGTTCACGGGCCTGATTCTAACACTAATTAGGATATGATTATGTTCACGGACCTCATTCTACCACTAATTAAGATGTGATTCAGTTCACGGGCCTCTAATTAGGATATGATTCAGTTCACGGGCCTGACTCTAACACTAATTAGGATGTGATTGAGTTCACGGGCCTGATTCTAACACTAATTAGGATATGATCCAGTTCACGGGCCTAATTCTAACACTGATTAAGATGTGATTCAGTTCACGGGCCTCTAATTAGGATCTGATCCGGTTCACGGGCCTGACTTTAACACTAATTAGGATGTGATTGAGTTCACGGGCCTGATTCTAACACTAATTAGGATGTGATCCAGTTCACGGGCCTGATTCTAACACTAATTAGGATATGATCCAGTTCACGGGCCTAATTCTAACACTGATTAAGATGTGATTCAGTTCACGGACCTCTAATTAGGATATGATCCAGTTCACGGGCCTGACTCTAACACTAATTAGGATGTGATTGAGTTCACGATCCTGATTCTAACACTAATTAGAGTATGATCCAGTTCACGGGCCTAATTCTAACACTAATTAGGATGTGATTGAGTTCACGGGCCTGATTCTAACACTAATTAGGATATGATCCAGTTCACGGGCCTGATTCTAACACTAATTAGGATGTGATTGAGTTCACGGGCCTGATTGTAACACTAATTAGGATATGATCCAGTTCATGGGCCTAATTCTAACACTGATTAAGATTTGATTCAGTTCACGGACCTCTAATTAGGATATGATCCAGTTCACGGGCCTGACTCTAACACTAATTAGGATGTGATTGAGTTCACGATCCTGATTCTAACACTAATTAGGGTATGATCCAGTTCACGGGCCTAATTCTAACACTAATTAGGATGTGATTGAGTTCACGGGCCTGATTCTAACACTAATTAGGATATGATCCAGTTCACGGGCCTAATTCTAACACTGATTAAGATGTGATTCAGTTCACGGACCTCTAATTAGGATATGATCCGGTTCACGGGCCTGACTTTAACACTAATTAGGATATGATCCAGTTCACGGGCCTGACTCTAACACTAATTAGGATGTGATTGAGTTCACGGGCCTGATTCTAACACTAATTAGGATATGATCCAGTTCACGGGCCTAATTCTAACACTAATTAAGATGTGATTCAGTTCACGGACCTGACTCTAACACTAATTAGGATGTGATTCAGTTTACGGGCCTGATTCTAACACTAATTAGGATATGATCCAGTTCACGGGCCTAATTCTAACACTGATTAAGATGTGATTCAGTTCACGGGCCTCTAATTAGGATATGATCCAGTTCACGGGCCTGACTCTAACACTAATTAGGATATGATCCATTTCACGGGCCTGATTCTAACACTAATTAGGATATGATCCAGTTCACGGGCCTAATTCTAACACTAATTAGGATATGATCCAGTTCACGGGCCTAATTTTAACACTGATTAAGATGTGATTCAGTTCATGGGCCTCTAAATAGGATATGATCCATTTCACGGGCCTGACTATAACACTAATTAGGATGTGATTGAGTTCACGGGCCTGATTCTAACACTAATTAGGATATGATCCAGTTCACGGGCCTATTTCTAACACTAATTAGGATGTGATTGAGTTCACGGGCCTGATTCTAACACTAATTAGGATATGATTCAGTTCATGGGCCTGATTCTAACACTAATCAAAAATGTGATTGAGTTCACGGGCCTGACTCTAATACTAATTAGGATATGATCCAGTTCACATGCATCTAATCCAATCCTTGTAAACCCTAACCCAGTCCTTGTAGAGCATAACCTAGTCCCTGTAGAGCATAACCTAGTCCCTGTAGAGTATAACCTAGTCCCTGTAGAGCATAACCTAGTCCCTGTAGAGTATAACCTAGTCCCTGTAGAGCATAGCTTAGTCCCTGTAGAGCATAACCTAGTCCCTGTAGAGTATAACCTAGTCCCTGTAGAGCATAACCTAGTCCCTGTAGAGTATAACCTAGTCCCTGTAGAGCATAGCCTAGTCCCTGTAGAGCATAACATAGTCCCTGTAGAGTATAACCCCGTCCCTGTAGAGCATAACCTAGTCCCTGTCCCTGTAGAGCATAACCTAGTCCCTGTAGAGTATAACCTAGTCCCTGTAGAGTATAACCTAGTCCCTGTAGAGCATAACCTAGTCCCTGTAGAGTATAACCTAGTCCCTGTAGAGCATAGCCTAGTCCCTGTAGAGCATAACCTAGTCCCTGTAGAGTATAACCTAGTCCCTGTAGAGTATAACCCAGTCCCTGTAGAGCCTAACCTAGTCCCTGTAGAGCCTTACACTGTCTTAGCCTATAAAATGCAACTTTGTCTCTGTACAACAGTATCGTATTTCACTGATAATAAATTTTCCATACATGTTTATTATTAGTTTAATCATCAGGCACAATTGAATAGTCTCGTGGGGATTCGGGTTAGAATAGATCCTCAGTACCCCCTTGTTTGTCGTAAGAGGCGATTAAATGGGGCGGTCCTTCGGATGAGACCGCAAAAACAGAGGTCCTGTGTCACAGCAGGTGTGGGACAATAAAGATTCCTCCCTGCTCAATGGCTATAAGCGCCGAGCATAGGCCTAAATTTTACAGCCCTTCACCGCCAGTGGTGACGTCTCAATGTGAGTGAAATATTCTCGAGAGGGACGTTTAACAATATTCAATCAATCAATCACAATTGAATAAATACCCAGTCTCTCTGTGTTATAGACTTTTCCAGTCATCTTGAGCTAAATCAACATTTTTGTGCCAGACCCATTTTTGTGTGCATCATAACTCAGTATCTCTATAAATAGTTGAATCTGCAACTACTACATGTAAGAGCTTGACGTATTTGACAGACATTTTTTTCCACAATTTCCTCTGGTACTTAGTCTTGATTTTAATTAAGAAGAAAAAGTTGAACAGATAAGTTTTATTATCAACACCTTAGACATACAATGATTAAATTATCACATTGTTGTAACCTTTGACATTGAAATATTTTCCAGATACATGTACTTATGAAAGAGCTGGCTCGCATTCTACCTCATGCTCCAAGATTGCGTAGCAATTAATAGTAACACATGATGGCCATATTAGACAGATTGATAATTATGGGTAATCAGATCAAACATCCTTAATATAAATCAAATTTACATAATCTGTTAAGAATTGATTATTTATTACTGGGTAATTAAGGGGTCTTTCATGAAAAGAAATGAAACATCTTTAAGTTTTCATAAAACATATGAAACAACAATTTTATCTTTCTTTCAGTGATTAATTGGTAAACGCATTAAACGTTTCAATGTTCCATGGGAAATACAACATAACTATTTATTCTATATGTTGAACAAGAGGCCCATGGGCCACATCGCTCACCTGAGCCACCTTGGCTCATATTGAAAGAGTTTTCCTGAATAATTGTATGTAAAACTTTGATTCTCTATTGTGGCCCCATACAACCCCTGGAGGCCATGATTTCAATAAACTTGGATCTGTACTATGTCAGGAAGCTTTCATGTACATTTCAGCTCTTCTGGCCCAATGGTTCTTGATAAACAAATTAAATGACCCACCCTATTTTTGTGGTCATCTCCCCTTTGAAGAGGGCATGGCCCTTCATTTGAACAAACTCGAAAGCCCTTTACCCAAGGATACTTTTGGCTAAGTTTGGTTATTATTGGCCCAGTGCTTCTGGAGAAAATATAAAATGTTTAATCACAGACAGACAATGAACAACAGGCGATCAGAAAAGCTCACTTGAGCTTTCAGCTCAGGTGAGCTAAAAAGTATTTACGTATGGAATAATTTTCTTCATATGTGTCTTTTTTCATCCAATGCTATTTCTCCCCACTTTTAAATTAACGTTCAGATTTAAAATACATCAGAGTTTCCTGTAAATATGCATATCGATATGTGATATATGTCCTTATCAACTACAGAGTTTCATAATACTGCTTTGCATGTAAGTTAAAACAGTATACCCTTTACAAGTCGTTGCCTGCAGTATATAATAACCTCTATGATAAGAATGAGTTGAATTAAACAATGTTATAATTCTAATATACAAATGATCCATGTGTACATGTAAACTCTCCAAAGAAAACAATTTAAACAATGTTAATGTTGCTGAAGAAAATTTACCACAAAGCAAAAGAAATGCAAAAGTTTGGCATCGGATCAAGTGCCTTTGACCTTGTTGACAATATACAATTACAAACAAAAGAAATAATAATTTATTCGTTTTGTGAGTGCACACTCCGTGGAGGTCAGTGGAGGTGCATCTTCTGTTGGCCTCCTCATATGCCATTCCTGTTTTGGAACAAATGAGAACAACGGCCTCTTTTAACATCACAAGGGGCAGGTAGTGAGCTGCCATTCTGGAGAGCAAACAAAATTCTATGAAAATTTAAACTTTAAATATTGTGCAATCATAATAAACTATACTGTCTTTAAAAAATTTAAAGGTTGAAAAAGCATAACATACATAAATATACTATATTAAATTAGTTTTTATTGTTTCAAGGATGATATGTTTAAGTTCTAGATATGAATTACTGGTAAGTAGCCTTACAGTGGATAATTTAGAATTTTTTTTACTGAGGTCTTCATTTTGCAAGCCTTGCAGTGTTCTGTATTTGGTAAAATCTGAAATATTGAAAAAATATTATATTCAAAACATGATAAAATCATGAACTCTTTGGGAATAATTTATGATTCAATTGCAGCTACATGTAGGATCGTCTATGAAGTAGACATGAATGCCCTTTCTTGCAGAGTGGTGAGAAATCAACACACAGAACAATAGATGGAAGGAAGGACATAATTTAGATAATTATAACAAACATTATACAACCTAGCCATATACATGCTTGGATATGAAAAGTATCAATATTAAATGGGAGTATCTCTACCCATGACGAGCCTTGCTGCACATCATTCTGTCCCTGAGTATATTTAGAACGTGTCCCAGTTCCTAAAAATAAAAGAGTCGGATTAGAAAGCTTTAATATGTTATGTGATGCACTACTTGTGTAAAAATTGAGCAAACATGTTCATTCAACTTCATAAAGATGTGTATTTTGGATCCATACCCAAAATATATATTGACTAATTCCTATCATATCAAAGTAATCAAAATGTGAGCTGCTGATTCTTTAGAAAATTACTTTCTTACCAATATATCAATATACTTTCCCCAAAGCAGTAAAGTTTAATATATTTATTGAACGGATTTTTAGCTCACCTGAGCTGAAAGCTCAAGTGAGCTTTTCTGATCACCCGTATTCCGGCGTCCCTCCGTCCGTCTGTCCGTCCGTCTGTAAACTTTTCACATTTTCAACTTCTTCTCAACAACCACTGGGCCAATTTCAACCAAAGTTGGCACAAAGCATCCTTAGGTAAAGGGAATTCTAAATTGTTAAAATAAAGGGCCAGGCCACCTTCCAAGGGGAGATAATCAAGAAAAGGTAAAAATAGGGTAGGGTCATTAAAAAATCTTCTTCTCAAGAACCACTGGGCCAGAAAAGATGAAATTTATAGATAAGCTTTATTAGGTAGTGCAGATTCTAAATGGTTAAAATCATGGCCCCCGGGGCTCGGATGGGGCCACAATAGGGGATCAAAGTTTTACATACAAATATATAGGAAAAATCTTTAAAAATCTTCTTCTCAAGAACCACTGAGCCAGAAAAGCTGAGATTTATATGAAAGCTTCCTTATATAATGCAGATTCTAAATTGTTAAAATCATGGCCCCCGGGGGTCGGATGGGGCCACAATAGGGGACCAAAGTTTTACATACAAATATATAGGAAAAATCTTCTTCTCAAGAACCACTGAGCCAGAAAAGCTGAAATTTATATGAAAGCTTTCTGATATAGTGCAGATTGTAAATTGTTAAAATCATGGCCCCCGGGGGTCGGATGGGGCCACAATAGGGGATCAAAGTTTTACATACAATTATATAGGGAAAATCTTTAAAAATCTTTTTCTCAAGAACCACTGAGCCAGAAAAGCTGAGATTTATATGAAAGCTTCCTTATATAATGCAGGTTCTAAATTGTTAAAATCATGGCCCCCTGGGGTAGGATGGGGCCACAATAGGGGGTCAAAGTTTGTTTTTTTTGTTGGTTTTTTTTTCTCGGTTTTTTTTGTTGTTGTTGGGTTTTTTTATATAGTGCAGATTCAAGTTTGTTAAAATCATGGACCCCGGGGATTGGATGGGGCCTCAAGGGGGGCATCAAAGTTTTACATACAAATTTATAGGAAAAATCTTTAAAAATCTTCTTCCCAGAACCACTAAGGCAGAAAAGCTGAGATTTATATGAAAGCTTTCTGATATAGTGCAGATTCAGGTTTGTTAAAAGCATGCCCCCCTGGGGTAGAATGGGGCCACAATAGGGGATCAAAGTTTTACATACAAATATATAGGGAAAATCTTTAAAAATCTTCTTCTCAAGAACCGTTGGACCAAAGAAGTTCACATTTACATGAAAGCTTTCTGACATAGTGTAGATTCAAGTTTGCAAAAACCATGGCCTCCAGGGGTAGGTTTGGGGCCATAATAGGGACTACGGTTTTACATGCAAATAGATATGGAAAATCTTCTGATGTGGACCAAGGTGACACAGGTGAGCGATGTGGCCCATGGGCCTCTTGTTTTATAAACTGGTGGTGTCTTTCATGGTCTTCTTCCTCACTGGAAAAATACTGTTGTCTTGTTAATACATGGTTTTGAAGTGGACATTGTTTTCAGAAGTAAGGATGTAGATGTAAATCATGTTTTCCCCACAACCCCTGGCCAATGGATTTGAATAATTAGGAGCTAGGATGAACTAAAAATTGTCTACCACAACCACATACAAACAAGAGGCCCAAGGACCACATCGCTCACCTGAGTCACTTTGGATCATACATATGTATTTAAAGATTTTTCCTATATATTTGTATGCAAAACTTTGATCCCCCATGTGACCCCATCCTACCCCTGGGAGCCATAATTTTCACAAACTGAAATCTGAAATATGTCAGGAAGCTTTCATGTCAATATCAGCTTTTCTGGCTCAGTGGTTCTTGAGAAAAAGATTTTTAAACATTTTCCTTATATATTTGTATGTAAAAACTTTGATCCCCTATTGTGGCCCCATCCAACACCCGGGGGCCATGATTTGAACAAACTTGAATCTGCATTATGTCAGAAAGCTTTCATGTAAATATCAGTTTTTCTGGATCAGTGGTTCTTGAGAAGATTTTAAAACATTTTCCTTATATATTTGTATGTAAAATTTTGATCCCCTATTGTGGCCCCATCCAACCCCCAGGGGCCATGATTTTAATCAACGTGAATTTGTACTATGCCAGTAAGCTGTCATGTAAATTTCAGCTTTTCTGGCCGAGTGGCTCTTGATTAGAAGATTTTTAAATGACCCCACCCTATTTTTGCATTTTTGTGATTATCTCCCCTTTGAAAGGGACATGGCCCTTCTTTTGAACAAACTTGAAAGCCCTTCACTCAAGGATGCTTTGTGGGAAGTTTGGTTGAAATTGGTCCAGCGGTTCTTGAGAAGAAGTCGAAAATGTAAAACGTTTATGACGCCGACGACGACAGACAACGGGCAAATTTTGATCAGAAAAGCTCACTTGAGCCTTTGGCTCAGGTGAGCTAAAAATATAAATGCTCACCATTTACGAATATCACAGTTTATCATTCCTGTCGGTGCATGGAGTAAACTGCCAATCTGCAAGATATTTAATTATCAAATACTTTTATGCTATTCTCTAAACTGAGCACACTAAAAACTGTAATTCATATAATTCAACACAAGAGATGTTTCTAAAACACATATGCCCCCCAAGTTGCAAAATTGAAAGGGTTATACCCGTGCCTCATTTAATTGATAGTAGTTACACCAATTCAAAATATTGAGCAGACAATACCTTCCTATGTCAAGAGTGGACTGACCATGTGACCTAAGAATCAATAGGGGTCATCTACTCCTTATATATGCTGTACAACTGTACCAAGTTTGTTGTCAATCAACCAATTAATTCGTAAAATATAGGAAACATCCCCCTTAATGTATTGAATAGTATGGAGGAGAAAGCATGGGCAGGAAGATAGACATGAACTCTGATAAGCCATATAGGAGGAGAAGCGTTCACACACTATTTTATACCCTACACCCCTCAGATCCACTTTAACTTTAAGGATAGCAATTGGATCCTCCTGTCCCTACAACTTGCACATCTACAAATGGCATTGAAGCATTGTACAAATTCTCAAGTCTATCAGATAAGCCATATAGGAGAAGTGTTCACAAGGTATTTTAACATCCTCCACCCCTTTTAGATCCACTATATCTTTTAGGAAAAACTTTGGATCCTCCCATTCCGACAATATGCACATCTACAAATGACAATTAAGCATTGTACAAAGTTTCAAGTCTATCCAATAAGCCATATGGGAGGAGAAGAGTTCATAAGCTATTTTACATCTTCCACCCCTCTTAGATCCACTATAACTCTTAGGAAAACAATTGGATCCTCCCGTCCCAACAATATTCACATCTGCAAATGACAATGAAGCATTGTACAAAGTTTCAAGTCTATCTGATAAGCCATATAGGTGGAGAAGCGTTCACAAGATTTTGTGACAGAAGGAAGGACGGACAGAAAGTACAAATACAATATGTCTCCCCCTGGAAGAGGGAAGATATAATTATATGAGTGCATGTTTATATACACACAGCACTAAACATAACTTAAAGTAATTCCACCCTCCTATGATGTCATCAGATTTTGCAAAATCAATGATTTATTTAGATTTATGCATGATAGGAACATCAATTTTGTTAGTCTTTTCCGATAGTTATTGTAAAAAAAACAACCTGTTAAAACAAGAGGTACTGTGAGCAATGCTCACTAAGAATACCCCTCGCTTTACCCAATCTCCTAAAGGGTGTTGGAAATAGGTAAAACTTCAATATTATGATCCAAAAGGTATCTAGGAACACAGCATCTCCATGCGATGAAAAAAGCCGTTAAAGAATTTAAATGGAAACCATATTGCTACTTTGATGTCCAGTGCGCGTGACCTTTGACCTTTTGACCCCAAAATCGATAGGGAACATCTTCATCCCATGGCTAGTCCATATATATGATATGGTGACGGTAGGTGGAAAGGATAATGCTTTAGAGCCCGGAAACCATTGCGTCTACAGACGGACGAACAACCCGATTCCAGTATACCCCCCCCCCCCCCACACACACACACACAACTTGTTGCGGGGGGTATAATAAACTATTTCAAAAGTCTAAGTTATAGATGAATAATCAATGATACGATTTAAATCAAAATAGATGTGTGTAACATTTCACTATAAAGAGTTGTATGAAAATGTGATTTGTGGAAATAAATAATAATGCTATAATTCTCATTAGAGGCCTGTGATCTTAATCACATCCTAATTAGTGTTAGAGTCAGCCCCCTGAACTGGAGCATATCCTAATTAGTGTTAGAATCAGGCCCGTGAACTGGATCATATCCTAATTAGTGTTAGAATCAGGCCCGTGAACTCAATCACATGCTAGTTAGTGTTAGAATCAGGCCCGTGAACTCAATCACATGCTAACTAGTGTTAGAATCAGGCCCGTGAACTCAATCACATTTCAATTAGTGTTAGAATCAAGCCCGTGAACTGGATCATATCCTAATTAGTGTTAGAATCAGGCCCCTGAACTGGATCATATCCTAATTAGTATTAGAATCAGGCCCGTGAACTCAATCACATGCTAATTAGTGTTAGAATCAGGCCCGTGAACTGGATCACATTTTGATTAGTGTTGAATCAGGCCCGTGAACTGGATCACATGCTAATTAGTGTTAGAATCAGGCCCGTGAACTCAATCACATTTAATTAGTGTTAGAATCAAGCCCGTGAAGTCAACCACATGCTAGTTAGTGTTAGAATCAGGCCCGTGAACTGGATCATATCCTGATTAGTGTTAGAATCAAGCCCGTGAACTGGATCATATCCTAATTAGTGTTAGAAGCAGGCCCGTGAACTCAATCACATTTTACTTAGTGTTACAATTAGGCCCGTGAACTCAATCAAATTTAATTAGTGTTAGAATCAGGCCCGTGAACTCAATCACATGCTAGTTAGTGTTAGAATCAGGCCCGTGAACTGGATCACATTTTTATTAGTGTTAGAATCAGGCCCGTGAACTGGATCATATCCTAATTAGTGTTAGAAGCAGGCCCGTGAACTCAATCACATGCTAATTAGTGTTAGAATCAGGCCCGTGAACTGGATCACATTTTGATTAGTGTTAGAATCAGGCCCGTGAACTGGATCATATCCTAATTAGTGTTAGAATCAGGCCCGTGAACTCAATCACATGCTAGTTAGTGTTAGAATCAGGCCCGTGAACTCAATCACATGCTAACTAGTGTTAGAATCAGGCCCGTGAACTCAATCACATTTCAATTAGTGTTAGAATCAGGCCCGTGAACTGGATCATATCCTAATTAGTGTTAGAATCAGGCCCCTGAACTGGATCATATCCTAATTAGTATTAGAATCAGGCCCGTGAACTCAATCACATGCTAATTAGTGTTAGAATCAGGCCCGTGAACTGGATCACATTTTGATTAGTGTTGAATCAGGCCCGTGAACTGGATCACATGCTAATTAGTGTTAGAATCAGGCCCGTGAACTCAATCACATTTAATTAGTGTTAGAATCAAGCCCGTGAAGTCAACCACATGCTAGTTAGTGTTAGAATCAGGCCCGTGAACTGGATCATATCCTGATTAGTGTTAGAATCAAGCCCGTGAACTGGATCATATCCTAATTAGTGTTAGAAGCAGGCCCGTGAACTCAATCAAATTTAATTAGTGTTAGAATCAGGCCCGTGAACTCAATCACATGCTAGTTAGTGTTAGAATCAGGCCCGTGAACTGGATCACATTTTTATTAGTGTTAGAATCAGGCCCGTGAACTGGATCATATCCTAATTAGTGTTAGAAGCAGGCCCGTGAACTCAATCACATGCTAATTAGTGTTAGAATCAGGCCCGTGAACTGGATCACATTTTGATTAGTGTTAGAATCAGGCCCGTGAACTGGATCATATCCTAATTAGTGTTAGAATCAGGCCCGTGAACTCAATCACATGCTAGTTAGTGTTAGAATCAGGCCCATGAACTGGATCACATTTTGATTAGTGTTAGAATCAGGCCCGTGAACTGGATCATATCCTAATTAGTGTTAGAAGCAGGCCCGTGAACTCAATCACATGCTAGTTAGTGTTAGAATCAGGCCCGTGAACTGGATCACATTTTGATTAGTGTTAGAATCAGGCCCGTGAACTGGATCATATCCTAATTAGTGTTAGAAGCAGGCCCGTGAACTCAATCACATGCTAGTTAGTGTTAGAATCAGGCCCGTGAACTGGATCACATTTTGATTGGTGTTAGAATCAGGCCCGTGAACTGGATCATATCCTAATTAGTATTAGAATCAGGCCCGTGAACTCAATCACATGCTAATTAGTGTTAGAATCAGGCCCGTGAACTCAATCATATGCTAGTTAGTGTTAGAATCAGGCCCGTGAAATGGATCACATTTTAATTAGTGTTAGAATCAAGCCCGTGAACTGGATCATATCCTGATTAGTTTTAGAATCAGGCCCGTGAACTCAATCACATTTTACTTAATGTTAGAATTAGGCCCGTGAACTCAATCACATTTAATTAGTGTTAGAATCAGGCCCGTGAAGTCAACCACATGCTAGTTAGTGTTAGAATCAGGCCTGTGAACTGGATCACATTTTGATTAGTGTTAGAATAAGGCCCGTGAACTGGATCATATCCTAATTAGTATTAGAATCAGGCCCGTGAACTCAATCACATGCTAATTAGTGTTAGAATCAGGCCTGTGAACTCAATCACATGCTAGTTAGTGTTAGAAGCAGGCCCGTGAACTGGATCATATCCTAATTAGTGTTAGAATCAGGCCCGTGAACTGGATCATATCCTAATTAGTGTTAGAAGCAGGCCCGTGAACTCAATCACATGCTAATTAGTGTTAGAATCAGGCCCGTGAACTGGATCACATTTTGATTAGTGTTAGAATCAGGCCCGTGAACTGGATCATATCCTAATTAGTGTTAGAATCAGGCCCGTGAACTCAATCACATGCTAGTTAGTGTTAGAATCAGGCCCGTGAACTGGATCACATTTTGATTAGTGTTAGAATCAGGCCCGTGAACTGGATCATATCCTAATTAGTGTTAGAATCAGGCCCGTGAACTCAATCACATGCTAGTTAGTGTTAGAATCAGGCCCGTGAACTGGATCACATTTTGATTAGTGTTAGAATCAGGCCCGTGAACTGGATCATATCCTAATTAGTGTTTGAAGCAGGCCCGTGAACTCAATCACATGCTAGTTAGTGTTAGAATCAGGCCCGTGAACTGGATCACATTTTGATTGGTGTTAGAATCAGGCCCGTGAACTGGATCATATCCTAATTAGTATTAGAATCAGGCCCGTGAACTCAATCACATGCTAATTAGTGTTAGAATCAGGCCCGTGAACTCAATCATATGCTAGTTAGTGTTAGAATCAGGCCCGTGAAATGGATCACATTTTAATTAGTGTTAGAATCAAGCCCGTGAACTGGATCATATCCTGATTAGTTTTAGAATCAGGCCCGTGAACTCAATCACATTTTACTTAATGTTAGAATTAGGCCCGTGAACTCAATCACATTTAATTAGTGTTAGAATCAGGCCCGTGAAGTCAACCACATGCTAGTTAGTGTTAGAATCAGGCCTGTGAACTGGATCACATTTTGATTAGTGTTAGAATCAGGCCCGTGAACTGGATCATATCCTAATTAGTATTAGAATCAGGCCCGTGAACTCAATCACATGCTAATTAGTGTTAGAATCAGGCCTGTGAACTCAATCACATGCTAGTTAGTGTTAGAAGCAGGCCCGTGAACTGGATCACATTTTGATTAGTGTTAGAATCAGGCCCGTGAACTGGATCATATCCTAATTAGTATTAGAATCAGGCCCGTGAACTCAATCACATGCTAATTAGTGTTAGAATCAGGCCCGTGAACTCAATCACATGCTAGTTAGTGTTAGAATCAGGCCCGTGAACTGGATCACATTTTAATTAGTGTTAGAATCAAGCCCGTGAACAGGATCATATCCTGATTAGTTTTAGAATCAGGCCCGTGAACTCAATCACATTTTACTTAATGTTAGAATTAGGCCCGTGAACTCAATCACATTTAATTAATGTTAGAATCAGGCCCGTGAAGTCAACCACATGCTAGTTAGTGTTAGAATCAAGCCCGTGAACTGGATCATATCCTAATTAGTGTTAGAAGCAGGCCCGTGAACTCAATCACATGCTAATTAGCGTTAGAATCGGGACCGTGAACTGGATCACATTTTAATTAATGTTAGAATCAGGCCCGTGAACTGGATCATATCCTAATTAGTGTTAGAATCAGGCCCGTAAACTCAATCACATGCTAATTAGTGTTAGAATCGGGACCGTGAACTGGATCACATTTTAATTAATGTTAGAATCAGGCCCGTGAACTGGATCATATCCTAATTAGTGTTAGAAGCAGGTCCGTGAACTCAATCACATGCTAATTAGTATTAGAATCAGGCCCGTGAACTCAATCACATGCTAATTAGTGTTAGAATCAGGCCCCTGAACTCAATCACATGCTAATTAGTGTTAGACTCAGGCCCGTGAACTGGATCACATTTTAATTAGTGTTAGAATCAGGCCCGTAAACTGCATCATATCCTGATTAGTGTTAGAATCAGGCCCGTGAACTCAATCACATCCTAATTAATGTTAGAATCAGGCCCGTGAACTGGATCATATCCTAATTAGTGTTAGAGTCAGGCCCGTGAACTCAATCACATCCTATTTAGTGTTAGAGACAGGCCCGTGAAGTGGACCATATCCTAATTAGAAGCCCATGAACTCAATCACATCCTAATTAGAACCCTGTGAACTCAATCAAATCCTTATTAGTGTTGATTCTGTACCTCCACTTACAAAAGATTTTTAATATGCATCTCGGGTACGAGTTAATACTAGGCCTTTAGTAAAAACGAAAGTAAATTGTATGACGTATGCAATTTGTGTGTGTTTGAGTTCACGGAACTTCCGATTGTATCAGTTCACGGGCTTATAGACCCTGCCCGATAAAATCGGCTGTAGTCCACAACGGTAATTTACAATTTAATGTTTAAAACGTTTTTTTTCTCTAATACTCACGATTCCGTGGTTATTGACAGCTTTGCTGGTTAGTAATTCCTGATAGGCCTAATTCAGTGATTGAAAATCTCCCGTACTGGGGAGAGGGTTTTTGACACAATCACTCACTATACCAGTTTGCTCAGATGCAGATTGTGTCAAAACCTCAATCTCTACATCTGTGCAGGCTGTTAAATGGCTTATAATACTACTGTGGTCCGGGTACATGCACATTGATAGTAGAATTTGCTGCCAAAGTCTTAACATATTCATACTCATCTAATCTATATGTACACAAAGCACAAAAATGACCAAAGACAAGAACAACCAACCAGATTGTCAAATTTTCGGGACGGCCTGTACCTTCCTCAGGACAAATGAAAAGAATTACATAATGTGGCCAATTTTAAGGGAGAATAATAACACTACATATAAATTCACCTAGCACTAGAACTACACGAAATTTACAAATGTATTTACACCACAGACTGCATGTTTTTTATTTTCAGGCTTGCCAATGCAGAGCGAATTAGGACATGTCCTGTTTGTTTAAAGAACTGATCCACAATATACGAAGATATAATAGACTTGATTAATCTCGGGTGGAATGAGTTAACTATATTACGTTGATAAATAGTAAGTTAACTCGAACCTTAAAGGGACTAGTTCACGATTTTTGAAAAACATTTTTAATTTTTAGCTCACCTGAGCCGAAGGCTCATGTGAGCTTTTCTGATCACATTTTGTCTGTCGTCCATTGATCTCTCTGTCCGTCTGTAAAGTTTTAATATTTTCAACTTCTTCTCTGGGGGTATGATGGGGCCACAATAGGGGATCAAAGTTTTATATACAAATATATAGGGAAAATCTAATATTCTTCTCAAAAACTACTCGGCCAGGAAAGTTGAAATTTACTTGAAAGCTTCCTGACATTGTGCAGATTCAAGTTTGTTAAAATCATAGCTCTCGGGGGTAAGATGAGGCGACTATAGGGGATCAATTTTTAAATACAAATATATATTTGGGAAAAATCATTAAAAATCTTCTGAAAAATCACTGGGCTAGAAAAGTTTACATTCACATGAAAGCTTCCTGACATAGTCCAGATTCAATTATGAAAAAATCATGGCCCCCTGGAGTAGGTTGGGAGCACAATAGGGATCAAAGTTTTACATGCGAATATATAGGAAAAATCTTTAAAGGTCATATGAAACGATTTCTAACAGTGGTATTTTACTTTATAAACATAAAGATAGGTATGAGTGAAAGTCAAATAGCGTTTAATAAAAAAATACTGTCTTTGGATTGATAAGAAATAATTAGCTGTAAACTTGTACGTAGAATGAATAGTACTGTCCATACATCAGATGCCTGTCGATTTTAAGACCAAATGGCATCAGATACAGAAGTTTAACTATCATTTTAAAAAGATTAAAAGTTGTATGAACTTGTGTACATTTCATTTATGATTTATCATAATAAAAATAGTCTAAAAACTGTAATGGTATAAATCCCATTTTCCTTTTTATACGAATAACCACAATATTGAATTAGCACTAAAATATTCTTGTAGGTGTAGGATGTCTTAATGTGGCAAAATGTATCATGGATGTCCTCTGTTGTAGTGGCGCACGGTTCTTTATGATCAGCTAGTGTTTGAACCTCGTGTGCCCCAATTTAAGTATAAAATTCACAAATCGTCGTTTTTAATGTGGGGGGTGGGGGTGGGGGGTGCTTCTGTATTTTACAATCATAAGTTATGTATAAAAATTGCTTGCATTTAATTCTATAGCAGGTATTTGCTTTCTCACTCTACACCCCCGCTGTTCAAATATTATTTTAATGAAAAAAAATTTTTTTTTTAATAAGCATGTTCAGTTATCAGTACTGATATAGTATATGGGATATAAGTTATAATTTCTGAATGATACATCATGATTTTCTTTTTGAATTTCAGAATAAAGGGTTTACCTACAATTTTAATTCAACTAGATCTTATAATTGATAATAAGAAAATAAAATTTACATATTTTGGGGATACTGGTGTAGCTATATTACACTCGTATAGGCCTAATAAACATGAAGCTATACGAATATCATTGACTGAGAGAGTTTGTAATGTAGATAAAATATGAAAGTAGAATATACAGTCCACTCCACTTATATTGGAAGTCGGTTATATTGAACTATCTGTTATATTGAAGTTAAAATAAATTCCCCAATAGTAATTTTTGTGTAGTTCAGCATTGGATATATTGAACTTTGGATGTAATGAACAATTCAGGTCGGTCCCCTGAATTTCATTATATCCGGAGTAGACTGTAATTTTGAGTAGATTTATTCAAAGTTTACGTTCATTGATGGAATGTGTTTTTGTGATTACAATGATAACCAACCTTTGTGTAGGCTAATTTAGTAATACATACTTCCAGTGTCTTCGCTTTAACTAAGCGGTTGAATTTAAGTTCTATTTTGATTTGTCTCTCCGTCTTTGGAAAATAAAATATAATTGGCACAGCGTCTGATTAAAAATTGATCCATTTGTGTCCACATTGTTTGGCTACCGACGGATGTACTGAAGTACAGTGTTCATGGAAACAAATCCATCGCCTTGGAGATTTTGTACCCATATTTTTTTCTTCTAAATCTAGTATCTCTTGGGAAGAGGTACATATGCACCCTCTTCTACGACCTAATACATGTACATGTACTACAATTAAATGCAGCACACTTTGGCATTTTTCAAAGCTATACAGTTTTAAAATACTTAGTTATACAACGTTATAAGTCTACAGTTGTTTACATCACAGTGGGTCTTTTTGACGTCATCAGCAAGGGAGATAAGCTGCAATCATCAAAGATCATTTTCGTGATCGAGTGCATTTGATCAGCTATTATGACGTTATAATGCATTGATTAAAAAAGTTGAAAAGAATTCTTGTTTGATAAACCTTGATTAATGAATTTCCACACTATATAACATAACTCAATTTCTTCAGGATATAGTTTCATATGACCTTTAAATATGAGCCAAGGTGACTCAGGTGAAGGATATTCCAATGTGATGAAAATTAAAATTAATCGATATGCCAGCAGATATGATTTGTGAGAAGAATTTAATGGGAACTCAAAACATGACATTTTAGATTATTTTTCTTTGCAACTGTAACTTTGAAATTTTTTAATTATTGGGATTGTGAGGTCCAGTGGCAGTTGATATGTTGTGTATATTCATTCTTTATTAAGAAACCATTATACAGGTCACTGTTATCAGAGTATTTTATACAGTCCCACAAGTGTTCACTTTGATAATTATTTAAAATCATAATTACTATATAGATCTATATATCAGAGAGTATTTTTCAGGCAACTTGGAAAACATGCAAGCTTCTGTAAAGTTGGAGAACTTGTTTCAAAAGAAAACATGCGTCGTTGTGTGTGGAGCTAGTCGTGGTTTAGGAGAATGTATTTCTGTGACATTTGCAAGAAAATTCTCTGCAGGTTCAGTGTTTATTTTGCTGTCACGAGATGGAAATGCTTTAGGCAATGTAAAGTCGAAGATCAATGTGGAATGTCCAGACCAAGTCTGTGTTACAAGGGAATTCGACCAAGGCAACATACAGCAGAAAAATTTTGATTCTGTATTTCAAGAAATATTCCACACCAACAGTATTTGCATTGCTGGTTTTGAACAAGCTGTGATGGTCCATTCAGCAGGCACTTTAGGGGACATCACTAAGTACAGTAAAGAATTGGTAGATGCTGAAACAGTTCGACGCAACTTTGATGTCAATGTGACTGGTGCAATATTAATGAACTCTGCTTTCCTGAGAGCTTTTGATGAAACTTCACAAAGAGTGGTCATCAACATTTCATCTCTAGCAGCATTACAGCCCTTCAGTTCATGGAGTCTTTATTGTTCAAGTTTGTACACTTTTATTGTCATGACACAGTTTTTATACGCCCGTCGAAGACGGGACGTATTATGGTATGGCGTCGTCCGTCTGTCTGTCCGGACCTTGTGGGCAGGATACAGACTGAACCATAAGCCCTAGGACTTTACAACTTGGTACATTTGATCACCATGATGAGAAGAAGATGCCTATTGTTTTTCAAGGTCAAAAGTCAAGGTCGTATCACTTTTTAGGAAAACCTTGTGGGCAGGATACAAACCGAACCGTAAGCTCCAGGATTCTACAACTTGGTATATTTGATCACCATGGTGAGAGGAAGATGCCAATTGTGTTTCAAGGTCAGAGGTCAAAGGTCAAGGTCGTAGTATCACTTATTAGGAAAACCTTGTGGGCAGGATACAAACCAAACCATAAGCTCCAGGATATTATAACTTGGTATATTTAATCATCATGATGAGAGGAAGGTGCCTATTGTTTTTCAAGGTCAAAGGTCAAGGTCGTAGTATCACTTATTAGGAAAACCTTGTGGGCAGGATACAAACCGAACCGTTAGCATATTTATGAAGTAGCGCATTCTAAGGCTATCCCTCTTTATATCTTGATATCCATTTCTACAAGCATAATAATGAATTAGCTCACAGAGGAAAGTGCTAACTTCACTAAAATATGAATCCCACTAAAATATGTTTTCCTTGAGCAAAATCTACGGGCGTATTATGCCACGTTGGCGTTGCTCTTGTTAGTTCACCTGCTACATTGGCTGAAATGAGGTTTTATACACCCCCACCTCCTCAAAATTAGTGAAATGGGTTCAAAGTGTTTATGGATCTTTTCATAGGAACTTATGGTCACATAGTTAAGCTTTTTGGTCAGTGGATATCTTGTTTTCAGAGCAAATCTGTAAAAAGCAATTACCTGTTGGCTCTGTGATGAATTTTAAAAGATTGATTCAGTTTTAGCCTTTTATTTTTATCATAATGTGGCTTTGAATTTATCTGTAAAGTGACACATTTTATTTCTTCACATACAGGTAAAGCAGCAAGAGACATGTTTTTCAGAACCCTTGCAGTTGAAGATCCAAACATAAGGGTCCTCAACTACGCCCCTGGTCCATGTGATACAGACATGGGGAAAGATTGTCGAGAGAAAACAAAAGCACCTGAAGTAAAAAAGTTTTTTGCTGGTACGTCACTTCAGCTTAAAGCCAAGTGAATTTTGCTGATAAGGGTTGGATTTCTCTAAAAAAAAGAAATCTCAAACTTAACTTGAGTTGTCTTTTATTTGAGCAGTTAAAATTTGAGTAAAATTTCAGACCTAAGTCCAAGTTTCAACTGAAGTTTTTTTTTCGAGAAATCAAGGCCAGGATTTGGTATATGTTTGTTTACTGCTCACATATTTAGACTCTTGTCCAAATCCACTGAAACAATTTCAACTAAAGAAGTCCTCAATGAAAGAAAATTAAAATTACTTAAATTAAGCGCCAAACCACAATCCAAGGGAGAAAACTATAGAAATTATTCAGATAGGCTGGGGTTATTTGAAAATTGTCTGCTTTAAACCAGTGGGTCAGAATGACTGTCACAAAAATTGTGAAATTTGTGTAGGTGATTGAAGTTTCATTAAAACCAGGTCTCTAGGGCCAAAATTGGATGTGGCCAAGAAATATAAAAAGGAATATGAAGGAAAATTATTTTCTCAAATTGATATGCAAACATATCACATGAAATGTAGATGAAGTTTGTTCAAATTACAAATCCCAGGGTCATGTATCCTCACATACCAGTGGTACTAGGCTCGGGACTCTAAACCGTATACATGTATATGTGACTGTGAGGGTCGTGTTGGGGTTACAATTAGGTCCTTAATTTATCATTAGAATGATAAGAAAAATCTCTAAAGATCGTCTCAAAAATGAAATATCTGTATTTATACATTGAAACTGTTACCATCCTCAATTTGCTGTATATTTCATAAAAGAAGATGACCTTGCTTACATCTAACTCTTCATAAATACAAAAATTTGATTTATGTAATTTCATAAATTTACAGTAGAACACACAAGTGAAACAAAATGATCTTTTGACACTTTATTTTAGATTTTTTTTTTTATTTATGGGATTCCACCATCAGTATAGTGTTTGGATCATTCATGTGTAGGCATGAGTGATGTCATTGAAAATCATTGATTAAGGTAAACATTTTAGTGGAATTGTATTTATACTGAAGCTTCACCTTAAAAGAAATGTCCTAAATAAATAGTTTGAAAGTTCTTAGTGCTTAGAATAAAAAGACAACACCCAATCAATTCATAACTTGTAAACAAGCATAGTAAAGTAGATATTTTATACACTGTTTATTCTCCAGTGATTTATTAAGCTCCCTAGAACGATCCTCCTTCATCTTGTTCCAAACATTCTTTACTGGATTCACATTGTTAGTGTCCCCAGGATTAGTTCTCATTTTGGCATCACCAAACATGACACCATCACTGGCAGGTCATCGTCAGTTACTCATCTTCTACTCATCAGAATATTCCTCCAACTGCTCATTATCACATCTTCTACATCAGATGAAAAGGGATCAAAATGCTATGGTGGCAACAAAATTCTTTAGATATTAAGATAACTGAAATTTATAGAACAAGATGAAGTCTGAAATACAGAATGCTGGGTATGTTGTAGATAAATGATTTCACATGCACTTGTGTCTTTTATGAAAACCCAATTAAGTAGGATGTTTTCTTTTAAAATGAAGCTGTAGAAATGTAGCTGCAATAATGTAGCTCTCTCCAATTTATTTTTTGTTCTAATGTTTTCTCCAAAACCATTTTTTTAAAAAGTTGGAGAATTATTATAGCTAGAAGAAACCCATTTGATATATTACTGGAGTACAGCAGGGTGCATGTTTTATTGGTATTCTTTTCATTCAGGAGATTTTTAATACATTGTATATTTTATACTTAAAGGTTTATGTTGTTTTTTCTTTTCCAGATGCATTCGAGTCAGGAAAAATCCTCTCGTGTCAGGCCTCTATAGATAAACTTTGTGAAGTTCTACTGACCAACTTTGAGTCAGGGGCACACATTGATTACTATGACAAAATAAACTGAAGCTAATGAAAAATCTTTATCGTGTTTATAGAATTCATGAAGAGACATATTAACTGGAGAAGTGTGGCATATTTTTTGGTTTACAATTTACCATTAGTTCAACTTGACCTTCATCTCCATTGAGCTTTTCTGATCAAAGTATAAAGGTCATCTGTTGAATGGGAACTTCCCACATGATCCACTTCTTCAGAATCAGTGGTCCATTTTCATCCAGACATACATCAAAGTATCTGCCTGTCAAGAGTCAAAGTATCTGCCTGTCAAGAGAATTCACCTGGACTATAAGGAAGGGGGACAACCAGTCTCCATGGCAAATCATATTTAGAAGTAGAAACAAATAAAGATCTTTTGTATGAAAATATTCTCCTAAAGATTCCCTGGCCAAAAATAAAAAAACCCAAAGTGATGGCTTGAACCTTATTTGTGTAATTCAGTTCAAATTGTGGTTCCTGGGGCTAAGTTGTATGCATGCAAGAAAGTGGTTCCAGACCAGGATGGGGAAAACAATGGATATAATTCATGTATTAGGTATGATATATGTTAGAATTCATGTGCATAAAAATCTCATCATTAGAAGAAAAAGAAAAGGGCAAGCACACCGATGTATTAGAATTATTAGTTCAGGGCAAGGAGGTGATTATTGTGGGGCGTAGAATTTTATTATTGACTTGGATGAATATTTACAAAAAGAAGTAAAAAATCTAAAGATTCGTTAGAATGATATGGATAGGATCACAATTGAGAGCTTTAAAGATCTCATATTTACATACATGTATTAGGACTATAAACATGAGCTTTGTTTTCATTACATGTACAGTTTGATTTTCATTACTTTCTCTGTTGGTATAAAACTACAGTGAATGTACCTTTACCATGGTATTTGTTGAATGAAAACCTGAAAATGGATTTAGCCCAAAAAAATGGAAATAAGCAGGATTGAGCAAATTTATAGCTGTATACATTATATACCAGTTATTGCGGGGAATATACATGTATTTGGAAATTTTGAAAGATTTTTCTCATTAATAACAATGTGATGGTTGCTCAAAATAGATATCCTGGTAGCTATATGTAGTATGAAAAGGTGAAGATAACAAACAGTGATCAATCTCGTAATTCCTATAAGGAATACAAAATTAAGAATAGGGCAAACACAGACCTCTGGATATACCAGAGGTAGATCAGGTGCCTAGGAGAAGTAAACATCCCTTCTCGACCGGTCACACCCATCATGAACCATATATCTTGATCTTGTAAATGAAGTAATCCGTAGTGAAAATTGGTGTATAAAGAACAGCCTAACAATAAGTATGAAACATATCAGACAGCATTTGACCCAATGACAGGTTGTATTACCAAAATAGATTTATCGGATGATGACCATAGAATTTGCAAAATGAAAACTTTAGATGATACTATTGAAGCCTTTGTAAAATGAATTTGTGTTTCAGTAGCCTGCCTTGATTTAAAAACTTATGCAGAACAAGCAAAATCTGTTGAGAGATATAAACACCATATGTAGGTGATAATGAAATATTGCTACGTGAATATGGGAAGTTCACGATGGAGAAGCTGAAATCATCCCGTTTGTCATTATAAAGTTGAGTTTAGATTATTCAGATTTATTTGAATATTGACCTCCAGTTCAGCAGTGTGAAGCACTGTTAGGGCTATGGGACTCAGGTGAGCATTGAGGTCCTTTGTGATGGATATTGCAGTTTAATGTTCTTGATGTGTATGTTTTTGATAAGAACTAGTCCGTATTTAAATCTTTGAATTTGAATGTCTCAGCATTCCATTATGTAGATCTGTCATATTGTGTTTGATTTTGTTATTGGATGTACATGTATGTGGTATACAGTATTAAAATTTTTTTGTTCACACGTGTGTAATAGAGGAGCGGATCGAGGATCTGTGTAATAGGTTCTGAAACTTTTACAGAAGTTATGCCCTTCTGTGTGAAATAAGATTTTTAATGCCTCTCATAATTTCATAGTAAGATGTCATTTCACATTGTTTTCAAATTGGAACTATATTACACAGAATATTAATATTATACATATTCTGTGGTTCTGCATACATGTATATACTAAAGACTTTCAGATTGACTTCAGAACAATTGTTACATTTCATAAGCTCATTGGGACGACTATCAGGAGAGCTATTGTCATGACCCTGGTGTCAGCATAACACTTTAAGGAAAAAACTTTAAACTGGGTTATATCTTTTGAACAAAGGGGGGTAGGGTTTAGGTATTTCACATATAGATGTCTCATGAAGAGACCTTTCTTTTGGTACCAAGACTTTTTACCTTGAACTTTGACCTACTTTTCAAAAACTTTAACCTGGGCTATATCTTTTGAACTAAGGGGGATAAGGCTTGATATTTCACATATAGATGCCTCATGAAGAGGTGCATCCTTTGGTACCGGCCAAGACTTGACCTAGTGACCTTTTCTATGGACTATCACCAATTTTTAAAAACTTCAATCTGGGCTAAATCTTTTGAACCAAGGGAATTGAGTTTTAATTTTTCACATATAGATGCCTCATAAAGAGACCTTTATTTTGAAATCAAGACCTATAGTCACCTGGACTTTGACCCATTTTTCAAAAACTTTAAGCTGGCCATGAGCTATATCTTTTGAACCATTAGGGGAATAGAGCTTTGATATTTCACATATAGATGCCTCATGGAGAGACATTTCTTTTGGTACCAAAATGTTTAACCTTGTTACCTTGACCTTTGACTCATTTAACACAAACTTTAACCTGGGATATATCTTTTGAATCAATGGGGATAGGGATTGATTGATTATTGTTTAACGTCCCTCTTGAGAATATTTTGCTCATATGGAGACGTCACCACTGCCGGTGAAGGGCTGCAAAATTTAGGCCTATGCTCGGCGCTTATGGCCTTTGAGTAGGGAGGGATCTTTATATCGTACCACATCTGCTGTGACACGGGACCTCGGTTTTTGTGGTCTCATCCGAAGGACAGTCCCATTTAGTCGCCTCTTACGACAAGCAAGGGGTACTGAGGACCTATTCTAACCCGGATCCCCACGGGACGGGATAGGGATTGATATTGCACATAAAGATGCCTCATGAAGAGACCTTTTTTATGTCAAGATATTTTATTCTAGTAACTTTTACTGGAGACCTACTTTTCACAAACTTTAACCTGGGCTATATCTTTTGAACCAAGGGGATAGAGCTTTGATATTTTACATACAGATGCCTCATGAAGACACTCTTTCTTGGATGCCAAGACTTTTGAACTTTGACCTACTTTTCAAAAACTTTAACCTTGGTCTTTTGAACCAAGGGGGATAGGGCTTTGATATTTTACATATAGATGCCTCATGAAGAGACTTTTATTTTGGTAACAAGATGTTTGATCTAATTTCCTTGGCCTTGAACTCCAACCTACATTTTGAAACTTTAACCTTGGCTATATCTCTTGAACCAAGAGTGATAGGACTTTGGTATTTCAAATATGGATTTCTCATTACAAGATGTTCATTTGTTTTGGTACTAGAACTAATGACCTTGGAATTTTGACCTACTTTTCAAAAACTTTAACCTTGGATATATTTTTTAAAGGGACTGGTTCATGATTTTTGAAAAAAATATTTTTCATATTTGATGTCAAACATTAAAAATATAAAACTGATTAAATGATGACAGCCAAACTTTTGAACTTCTGAGTGCAAGAATAAAAGCTATATTTTAACCTTAAATCTGTGTTATGTAAACAAAGACTCGAGTCTTTTCATGTATACAAACATGCCAGTGAAATGTTAATTTTGTAATATAAAGCATCCTAATTTTGCAAAGTTACAAATTTTAACTTTTAGATGACACGTTTTACTCGGAAAATGCTTGAAATGTGAAAGATATAATAAACTTAGATCGATATCCATTTCTTTTGAAAATTTCGTAAACAATAATTTAACATACCGCAATCTTTGTTTACAAAACAAATAATAGACTCTCTAAAATGAGCTTCTGTGATGATGTATAACCTTGATTTTTATGTGAAATCTTTTAAATACATTAGACAATAGATTTTGATCATTAAAAGTGAAAAAGAAAATTTTATGGAAGATCGTGAATCAGTCCCTAAAATTAAACCAAGGGGGATATGGATTTCGTATTTAGATGCCTCATGACCAGGCTTTCATATGGTATCAAAACTTTTGACCTAACGACCTTGAACTTTTAACTACTTTTCAAAAACTTTAACTTATTGAACTAAAGAGGATAGGGTAAGTCAATAAGTGTCATGAATACCCGCATGCTAATGTTGTCTTCTGACAACTCGTGTTATTTTTGGTATAAAATTGTCTATTCATTTCAAATGCATATCATCGCCTAGCCGTACGTGTAGCTCAGTAGGTTAGCACGCCGACTGCTGAACTGTAAAATGTGTGTTATGGTCCAGCAGGGGTTTTAAATTTTTTTCAGATTGTTTTCTACTAAAACTGTATTTTTTGACTAAATAAAATAAATTTGAAAGTTTTTAATTTCAAAATATTGTACATATCCTCCACTTTTCATCCATATCAAATTTCTCTGGTGTAGCATACAACCTTAAAATAGGTTTCAAATTAATTTTAATAATATTAAAAATATTTTTATGAGTACTCTCAGTCCTTTGATGATTTTCCGTAGTATTTAATGCATATAATGGTATGATAATTCAATTGAAGAAAGCAATAATTTATTCAATATTATTTCATACATTTTATTGAATATTGGTGCACACTACAGAGAGCAATAATTCAATTATTGATTATAATATATTGCTCTCTTCGATTGAACTGTAGCGTGAAATTGATCTCATAATTGCATTCTTGCGTACATCAAATGAATTTATGATATCTTCAATTAAATGATTTTAAAACCTGACAAAAAACAATTTTATGTCAAATGTAGTTGAAATTCTGGCTGATATCTGATATAAGGTATTACAATATTTGCATGTATATACACACTGAAGAATTACAGATACTAGTCGGGTATAATCAATCGGTTAACGCGGTTTTGTGATATTTTTCATTATACCTATGTAAATTTTTCTATAACTTTGATGGGCGAATTATTTATGGTGCGACTTAGCGTTCAATACATGACATGCGCAGTAGAGGAAAAATGAAAAGATGGCGGCGGAAGTGACACCCAAGAAACCTCCCGACTGGAAAAATTTGACAGACACCGTCCAAGATGCAGAATCTTTGCGACAGGAGTCAATTAATGCCCACCATGATCACCTGATTACAGAAATTGAGACCTCAGATGGACCACTCGGTACATCGCTCAGGTGAGCAACATTCGTTGGTAATTTGTGATCATATTTACATCACTGTCACAGTTCGGACATACACATCAAGCCTCTGAACGTTGTTTGTTTATTTTTTTTTTTCCTGTTGAAATTTTTGAAACCGTGATTTATGCATGTACAGATGTCAAACAGGCAATCGCAGCCGTGATCGCAAGAATGTAGCTGTCTGCTGATAAAAGGGGGTTGGTTGTTGCCACTTTCCAGTGATTTTTTTTTCCCATAAGGGGCCTGGGCCTCTACGTTCAAGAGAAATCACCGACATTTTTATCAAATTGTGAAAAATCAATAAAACATTGTAAATGACCCTAATGGATGTGTATATAAGTTATTTTAACACCATTTACTCAATTTATATACTCAAAATTTCCTTAGGAAGTTCGTATGATTCTGAAGGACTCTAGCTACTTGCTGATTAATACATCCATCTTTTACAAAAGTAAAGTGGCAAGTGAGCTTTTCTGATTAAATTTTGACCTACTTTTCAATTTTTTAAAAAACTTTTTGCGATATCTTTTGAACTAAGGCAATTGGGCTTTGTCAGATATTTCACAGAAATGATTTATATGATTTATTTTATATTCCAAATTAGGACTCTCCCAGGCATACAGCATACATGATTGTTAAAAATACACATGACAAATTTCAATGTGCAATGTTAATGATGAAAAGAAAAACTTGAATATTCACTGTAATAGTATATATGCTCAAACAATGTTCATAACATGAGACATTTTGAACATAATCATACTTAATGTAATGCATGTAAGTACCAATGTGTATTCTAATGCAAAACAGTCAGAAATGCACACAGCAAGAAAATATGTACATAACAATACATGTATTACATGTAATACTGGGAAAGGTAGTATAAGTACATATGAATAATGCTCCACTGTAATGCAAAAGGTACCACGGGACGGTGCACTGGTACTAAGTTAACATGTCATGATTACAGTGAGTGCATATGCAAACTTGTTTTCACATGGTTCATGTACATAATACCTGCAATACTAGTAGTATGAGCTTAGACAATGTACATAACATGAGACATTTTGAACATGATATACTTGATGTAACACATGCAAGTACCACTGTGTATCCTAATGCACAACAGTCAGAAATGCACAAAGGGAAAAAAAAACCAGTACATGTAATCAGACTTGATAATAGTAAAAGATAGTATAAGTACATAATTATGAGTAATGCTCCACTGTAATGCAAAGGATACCACAGGACGGTGCATTGGTACTAAGTCAACATTCAACATATAAATGCTTCATGACCAGGCATTTCCATATTCTCCTCAAGAATGACTTAAATTCTTTTAAAATATTCTCAAGAATGACAAGAGTACAGTTTGTGAAATTGATATGCAAGTATCCACACTTAGTGCATAAATGAGGATTATTCACAGAATGGCTTCCACAGTCAGTACGGGACCACCGTTGGACTTGGAAGTGTTTATAGGAATATACAATACATGGGAAAATTCTTTCAGATCTTTTCAAGAACCATAAGTATACAATATGTCCAATTAATGTGCAAGTATCCTTTGACATGTGAAGTCTAGTTTGTACACACCTTGACAGTTTGTTCACACCATGCTCCCCGATGTATGCCACACGGGGGGATTCAAAATTGTATGTGTACAGTATTTGTACTTATTTTAGTGTACAATCGTATATTTGTTGTAATCATGATGTAGCAGTATTTCTGATTTTGATTATGAATTAAAGACTGTCATTGTTTTTATTAAGGCTGCAGCAGAAATTTGAATCCTACTAGAATAAGTACATATTCAGTATTTGGAAAATTCTTTTAAGATCTTTTTAAGAACCACAAGGATGTTATAGGCAGGCATCCTCATGTGGTAGAGATTCTAGTTTGTACACACTATGACCCAGAAGGTGTTGATGGGGCCACAAGAGTGGTTCAAAGATTTAGAGACAATGGTACAATTAGACAGTCCTTCATCTTCACAACCCAAGAGTTAAGATCCACAGAGGGAATTTAGTAGCCATCAAAAGAATGTGCCAAGATTCTAGGGCATCCAATGAAACCTTACTTTACAAATTATAGCACGTACACAGTAATGATGACCCCCATGGTTGAATTGTCATGCAGGTTATAGCATGGCATTTCACACACACAGACACAATCTTAAAAAAGAGATGGAGTGATTAAATGTTTGTATTATGGATCTCTGTCAAAGAATTCAAATGGAATCAATTTAATACAAATTCCAGTTTCTCTGTTGGCATGTTGTTCTATGATGGTTGCCGTGCTTACCGTTGAGTATGAGAGTAAGGCAGATTTTCAGTTGATAAAAATAGAGTACAATGTAATGCTATGAGACATAACTTTCTAAAACCCATGGATGGCTCAGTTCATGTGAGTAAATCCACCAAGGGCGAGTAAAGAAACATTGTGGATCATCGTCCCTGAATTAAAATAGTTTACATGTCGATGACATTCAAGATATAACCTTGCACTTCAAATGGATAATATTACTGTAGTTTTATATGGAATTAATTTAAAGCCAGTGATGCCCAATGCTGCAAGTTACTTCTCTCATAAAGCATGTAGTTTCTCGGATAAGTAATAGATTACATTATATAAGCAGTAAATGATTAAGTTCAGCACTTTGTTGGCCCTCTCCTTACACTTTCTGACTGGTGTTGGCTAGATATTGATTGATAAGAAATCAAAGGACAAAATGGAAAATCATTACCAACAGAAGAATTTCTACCTGCACATAATGAACACGTCCACTCTGAACATGGGGAATTACTTATTGTACGTGTTCTTTACAGAGCTGTGTATGAGGGAGATGAATTGGTAAAATTCAAAGACAGTCTAAGTGACCACATTAGGAACCATGATAAGGAAATTGAACGAATGTGCAACTACCATTACCAGGGTTTTATTGACTCAATCCGTGAGCTTTTGAAAGTCAGCTGTGATGCGGCTCAGCTAAAGGTAATACATTGTAATTCACTTATCCATTCTCCTTTCTAGATGGGATATTTCAGTTCTCAAACTCTTAAGTTTCTTGGTCATCCTTTAAAAAATTGTTTTTTGCAGTAACGCGACTCATCCTTGTTAGATGTGAGTTGGTAGGTATAGGTTTATTTTTCAAATGTTGAGATTCATTGAATAAAAGGGATGCTATACTGCATTATACCTCAGTTAAGGTGGCTCACTATACCCTGAAATAGTTTCTCAAATCAGTCTGAATTGATTTAATAATAAAAGATATGATGATATTAAAGTATATATGCCAAAAAGACAAAAAATATGCAAATTTGGATAAAAACAATACAAAACGTGATTTTCAAAAAATATTTTTTCTGCGCATATGAACAAAAGACTGATGGATGTGAACTCGTGATCTGCGGTTCACCAACCCAATGCTTTAACCACTGAGCTAAGATGATAGAAAAATGAATCGATCAATACAAATAATTTTACAAAACATTTAAATCACCATCTTGTGATGTAGTGTCATAAAGATTATAAGCTTTAGTGTAGCAAGCTACCTTAACACTTGGCAATATTGACACACTAAAATTGAATTATTTTGCATAAATAGATTTATTGATCATACATGGTTCAGACATACGTGAAACTTTCTCAATTTCACCAACAACGTCATCAAAGGCGTTCCTCCCTATATTTTCAGTACGTCTGTAGAGGGACCTATATCTTCTATGTCAGTATTGATATCTTTCAGGTTCTTGTGAACTTTATTCTGTCGTAAGAAGGAGAAATTGTTTCATTACCACTTGCCATAGACACTTTTGCATCATATTAAACATTTCACCAATCCTCTAATGCAAAGGATCACGTCTGCCACAGTTTCTGTGACAATTTTATGAACATTGTACCAAGTATTTGTTGACCCAATCTGACACACACTATTTTGGACCAGAGCTTTTGTAGTCTTTTTCTACTTGAATTAATAGTCACTGACAAAACTATACTGCTTGTAATATCACATGCATTATTAGATGCTTTTTTAAGAAATGGATTTTTAAAAATTGTTCCCTTGAATCCATGAAAAAAATTGACTAGGACAGTTTTAGTGAGACAATTGCATTTCTGCAAAAATTTAAAAGGATATATCACATGCTTCCAAAGTATACAAAATCATATGCATTTTGTCTTTCTTATAAATGCTAATATAGTTATGAATTCTAACTGTTAGTTTGCCAAAATATTGTGATAATTAGCCACAATACAGATTTAAATCTAAGCCCCAATTTCAAAAAGTCTCATTAATTAGTCAGGTAGTCGCGTGGTACAGTGACGTCACATGCGACCTTCGACGATAATCTGATTATGAAAGTACTTTTTTCATCTCATGTAAGAATATCCTAGTTGTGTCTTTTTTTTTTGTTTCAAGAAATTATGTTTGTATTATGCATTAGCGTAAACCTTGAGACATTTTGAGATTTTCTTCGTTCACACTGTTCTGTAACTTAACATTGCCTGTTTTGAGTTCACTGTATATATTTTATAGGATGAAATTTCTGAAGTAAACAGCAGGCTTCAAGACTCCTGTGAGCCGCTGTTAACAAAAGGGGAGGAGCTTGTGAAATGTAGGCGAGTCCAAGGAAACATAGCATCAGCTGTGGAAAATTTAACTCTTTGTTTACCAGGTAAGTGATGTGCTGCAAGGTAAAATGGTTGTACATGTATTTGAAATTGACGATTAAACCGAAAAATTTCTCATAAATTTTGTTTCTGAAGACAACTTTGACCTTCTTTTTTTTTCAGTATTAGAAATGTATGGAAAACTTAAAGAGCAGATGTCTTCAAAGAGGTTTGTAATATTCAGCATTACATGTTATTTACAGATTTTTTGATTTTTTATGGTTGTCATTTAGTCAAGTGATGCATGTATGTAGAATTCAGACAGGAAGCCTCAATTTCAGTTTGTCAAATTTTAATAATATGAAGATGTTATGTAATCCATCAGTATTTGACCTCTGAACTGACTGAGTTTGTATGCTTGTTGAATAAAGAGTCACATCCTGCCTGTTTCCACTGGGGCTTCAATATTTAGTGATTCATGCTATGTATGATGTACAGTGTAAACATCTTACACTCAGTCAAAGGAAATTGTCAATTTTCCACTCTCAGATATTATCCGGCACTGAAGACCCTAGAACAGCTGGAGCACACATATCTCCCCCGAGTGGAGACCCACTGGTTCTCGCAGACTATGAAAGAGGCCATCCCTAAGCTACGAGAGCAAATCAAAGATGCCAGTATGTCAGATCTCAAAGACTTTTTGGAAAATATTCGAAAACATTCTGCAAGAATCGGAGAAGTGGCCATGAAGCATGTAAGTTAAGTCGTAAAAAACCCAGGTATTGGATTTATGACAGTAGGGTTTTGAAATAGGGATTGAGTTCACAAAGCATCAGACACTCCCTGAATTACAGACACAATCACAGCTACGTGTATATGTTGAAAACTTTAATCTTGGATCTGATGATGAAATTTACTGTATTTAGAAGGTTTTGCAGCAGTGTTTAAAATTGATCAATGCCAATATTAACAAATTGTGTGCCAGTATGTAGCATATATACACTGTATATATACTAGTGCATAGTTTGTCTTAAATATTGAACAATGTTTGATAGCCTACAGGTGTACAAGAAAATATTTTGCTCCAAATGAAGTTTATTTTCAGTCATTTCATCCTTACAAATTTTGTTTTCATTCTTACAAATTAAGAATCTTTCTATTACTGTCTTTAAATATCATGAAAATTTGGATTGAAAGATAGTTAACCAGACTCATGTGTGATGAATAGAAAGACAAAATCTGTAGTGAGTCTCCAGCAATGATGTTGAAGAAAGAAAAGGTGTATAAAAGTTTTGCTTTATTACATGTTCAATGTTAGTGCTGTTGAAATTGAATTCTAAAAGAAACAAAAAGAAAGGGTTTTAGGATGAGAAACCTATCAATTATATAAACAGCAGATGCTATTCTTTTGTAATGGAATTTCCCATATTTTTATACAGGCAGCCGAACAGAACAATATGGACCCAGCCATAGTTCAGTCCAATAAGAAGATGAAAACAAAGAGAGCTCCTAAACCTCCAAACCCTTTCACGGGGGAGATTGAGACGGAGGAAGAGAGGCGAAATAAAGATATTATTGCCGATCAGGCTGGAGATGATATGGGGGTGAGTAAGACAGGGGTCGAAATTAGCGAGAAATACTCGCAAAATGCGAGTACATTTGAAAAATAGCGAGTAAAAATAATGAACACTCGAAAATCTTAGCGAGTGGTGATTTACAAACTATGATCGTATCGTATCCTTTTTATACGGTGATGCGCTATTCGCTTTTCTCAAACTTTCACTCTGAATCATACAAACGCTTACATGAACGACCTATTTCAATAACCGTTTTTATCCGGATTTTTCTTTTATGATTTTTTAAGAAACTCGGAGTCAAACAAATGCTTTAGAGATTGGACATCGCATATCGACATGTGCCACGAGTCCTGTTCACCTATAGGGGTGATTAAATTGAATAATTCCAAGTATGATGTTTTTGTTATTCATTTATCTACAAAAAATATCGGAATCTATGTTTTACCAAGTCTTCCGGTAGTTATTTTTATCAGAATCATGAGAATGTCATTGTCATATTGAGATCGGGTTGTAGTGACGACACGGGTGCATTTCTACCGCGTAGACGATTATCAAAAAAGTCATAGGACTCGTGATCGTGCTGCTTATAAAACCATGAGTCCTGTATTCGCTTTAAAAAATCACTAGTGACAACCCTGATGTGGCATGAAATTGGAAGACTGGATCTAGACCTGCGGTAAGCAAGTCGTGGATTAGACTGTTAGAGGTGCGATAATCAAGAGACCTAGACATTGCACCATATGACTTACGTAACTTAGTTTCTTGTCCAAACGCTACCTGTTGACCCACTAGGCTCAGTAATGATGGGGGAAATCATTGATTGAAAAAATATATATATATAAAAAGAGCACTGCTTCATTATTTTCATTTTAGCTTGTAGGTTTTCATTTTAGCCTGTGGATTTTTTACCCACAGGCTAAAATTAGCCTGTGGTAGAAAAAGTTAATTTCGACCCCTGGTAAGATATTGCCGATCAGGCTGGAGATGATATGGGGGTGAGTAAGATATTGCCGATCAGGCTGGAGATGATATGGGGGTGAGTAAGATATTATTGCCGATCAGGCTGGAGATGATATGGGGGTGAGTAAGATATTGCCGATCAGGCTGGAGATGATATGGGGGTGAGTAAGATATTATTGCCGATCAGGCTGGAGATGATATGGGGGTGAGTAAGATATTGCCGATCAGGCTGGAGATGATATGGGGGTGAGTAAGATATTATTGCCGATCAGGCTGGAGATGATATGGGGGTGAGTAAGATATTGCCGATCAGGCTGGAGATGATATGGGGGTGAGTAAGATATTGCCGATCAGGCTGGAGATGATATGGGGGTGAGTAAGATATTATTGCCGATCAGGCTGGAGATGATATGGGGGTGAGTAAGATATTGCCGATCAGGCTGGAGATGATATGGGGGTGAGTAAGATATTGCCGATCAGGCTGGAGATGATATGGGGGTGAGTAAGATATTATTGTTGATCAGGCTGTAGATGATATGGGGGTGAGTAAGATATTGTTGATCAGGCTGGAGATGATATGGGGGTGACTGTCGATCAGGCTGTAGATGATATTGGGGTGAGTTGGTGACGGTGTTGTTCTTGTAACATGTAAGGGTATGATGTAGGATATATAAATGGAATTCCAGTGCTGATCAATCTTGATGTAAATAGATGTAAGTGATGTAAATAAGTGATGGATCACTGCTTGAAAGAATGTAGTAAGAAATAGAGAGACTGTTGCTTCATATTTCACACACAGATATGGACAGATATTTGATGCTAATGAAATGCACTGTTGATTGCTCTTTTATCAAAGTAGATACATTGTAACATGGGTTAGGTAAAACATACAAACACGTGCATTATTATTTCATTATATGAAAATTGGAAGGTACCTGTATATTTGTGGATGGCAATTTGCACTGTTTGATAGAGATCACCAAATACCAATAATGTGCATCAGAGCAGTGCTTTCAGGACGCGTATAATAAACATGTAGCTGGAGAATTACAAGAAAATACTTTTTAAAAACAATTATAGGCATATTTTGTTTCACAACAGGTATTCTTTTTCATGTGAAAATAATATTGACCAATTTTTGATATCCTAATTTGTGTGTATTTTAGGAGCTGAGTGCACAAGATCTGATTGATTTTTTGATATATCCTAATTTTTGTGTATTTTAGGAGCTGAGTGCACAAGATCTGATTGACTTTTCTCCTGTGTATAGATGCCTCCATATCTACACTGTGTTGGTAGGTGTTCTCTGAAAAGACAGAAAATAAAGAAACAATGATGAACCTATATGGTAGCTATTCATGTTTAAAAGTGTTTAGTTTTTGAAATAGAAGTGTTTAATTTATATTCAGGGAGACAGAGAGAAGTTTGAGACATACTATAGAAAACAAAGACGAAAACAAGCACGGCTTTCTCTTCAACCTCCATCTAACATGGTAGCTAGCTGTCACAAGTTTTTTGTTTTATTCTATATACAGTGGAACCGCGTTATTACGTTTTTCATTTTGTTACAATAAGATACGTAATACCGGGGGCAACATAATAAATGTTGCCAGTGAAATCCGTTAAAAGTATCATTTGGAAATTGTATATCTTCCGTTGATACTGTGTGAATATATCTTTACTAGCTGTTTCTTTGTTTAAAAGAATATGACACTTGATTTATTTACTTCTTATCTTAAATGTCTGTCATTCTTCATGTTCTTATCCCTTTTCTTTATTTCTTGTGTTGGATACATGATACATAAGGATACTTTGAGAAGCGTTGTAAATCTACTTTTGTTTGCGCCATTTTGTTCAACTTTAACATAATGCATTCATATAAATTTCTCTCAATAACACGCTCCGGTTTGTATTCAGTATTCGCACATAAAACAAAAAATAACAAAACATCATTTTTATTAAGTTCTCTTCTACACAATATACAACACAATTAAAGAAAATTCCCACCCAAAAAACAACAAAACAAAAGACACAAAACGCACACAATACACGACACTTACACATTTTTTTCATCAACGATAAACATGGACAACAAGTTCATTCCGCTTAAAAAAAATAATAATGCACTAAGATCACATTTATAACACTAAATGATGGCACTAAAATCATGTGCACATCACAAAAAGATATCAAGTGATTTTAGAATGTACACTGAGCTAAATGCCGTGCATGAATCTGCCAATAACACTGGGCAGTTAGATCAGTGTATTTATGGACGAGATCAAACAAAATAACTGACAGTTTTTTAAGTGAACACTGCCTTTAGTCACCGAACTATGTCAAAGCCATTATCCAAGCTGTTTTAACATCGCTACGATAAGTTTTGTCCTACATGTATGGTACCAAAGCTGTCTGTAAATAGAGATTTAATAATTTTCAAAATATGAAAAATGGACAAAATTTTATAGAGTACTATATAAATATTGCATGTATTTGAGGGTAACATTGAAAATTTTCACCCCGAGAAAACCATTGTCAACCGAGGCGTAGCCGAGGTTGACAATGGTTTCTCGAGGGGTGAAAATTTCAATGTTACCCTCAAATACATGCAATATTTGTTTTATTATACTGAATGTTATGTAAACTGGGAAGCAGAAAAACTTACGTCTGTTGACATTTGATCAATCACTGTCGTGCGATATTTCGTATTTCGATGCGGGTACTCGCGTTTATTACAAATGCTCAAATGACGTCGTCTAGCAATCTACGGCGAACCGTACGCGCATAAATTTGACGCATGTGATAATTTTTTATAATATCACCAGTTGTCAAGTACTGTTACCCGTTGCTAGATACTATCACCCTGAGTCGCGTGTTTTCTGTTCTCAGAGGGTAACAATATGTTTTTTCAAATGCTTCTCGACCAATCAGGTTCGAGTATTTTACATGAAAGTATAATAAAATTGTTTATCACTGGTTTCAATTCAGGGTATTCACCTGTATTGATGTCCATAGATCTATGAAAGCGTGATCAGTCAAGCGTCTCTAATCCCCTAACAGACCAGGAAATTTACATGGTGACTGTCTTGGGCAGTCAAGGTGTGAATGGCTGATTATCTTAAGAATCACTATTGAATAATAGGGGGTTTATTACATTTTTGTCAGAATTTTTACAACTTTAAAACTCAAGTCTTGGAGACAACATAATAACAGGTCAATTTTATATCAATCTGATTAAAATCAGATCCTCGATCCGCTCCTCTTTTTTCATCTTTTTTTTTTTTTTGTCACTACCCTGTGTAGCAACAAGAAAAGAAAAAGATGAAGAAAGAGGAGCGGATCGAGGATCTGATTTTAATCAGATTGTATTTTATATAGGTTTGTTTTAAAGATATGGTTTTGTGCTCTGAAATTCCAACATAATATGCGGACTAACGTGATAAAGGGGGAACGTTTTAACGGGGTTCCACTGTACAAAAAGAGAAGTTTTGTAAAATCTGGAAAGAGTAAATGATTTTGATTAAATGAGACAAGCTCTTGTTGTATTGTAAGTTAGATAAGAGTAATGTTGTATTTCTGTTGCCTTTATAAACTTTTGTTGTATTGTAAGTTAAATAAGAGTAATGTTGTATTTCTGTTGCCTTTATAAACTTTTGAATTTACTTTCCAGCATGAATCCATAGAAAACTTCAAGAGATATTTCCATGATATTGTTGGGTTTGTATTTTATGTTACAGTATTTTCGAGTCTATAAATTTAGAAATTTTTGAGTTGATGAATTTTCTAGAGTGTAATATAAAACTGTATTACACACCTACTCCTTTTGTCTAGCTTCTTTGTTGTGGAGGATCACATTCTGAGCACTACTCAGGGACTCGTAAATCGAGCCTACATGGATGAACTCTGGGAAATGTCAGTTTCCAAACTCGCTGCCTCTCTCAGAACAAGTGCTGTGAGTTTCACAATTTTTTAACAGTAATATGTGCAATGTTCACATGTAGAATTTACGTTGTGGTTTGAGCAGTGAAATTTCTTCGCAAATTTATGGTTGAAACTGTATATACCAGTATAAGTAAATAACTTCGTACTACATGTATTTTGTATAATTGTAGGCCTCGTGTAAGGAGTCGGAAATGATGCTTGACATTAAGAAGTTGATAGTGCTGTTCTGCCACACCCTTAGGGTATGTACATTATGACATTCATGTTTTTTGCATGCTTTGCGGATTATATACTATGTGTGAGAGAGTCTAATTCATGAATATGATCTCTTTGACAGGGTTATGGGTTCAGTGTAGGGCATCTGCTTGAACTGCTGTTAGAAATGAGGTAAGGGAGGCATGTTTTAATTTGCAAAAGCTAAGTACATGTATAATGGTGCAAACGTTTTTATACAAGATTGGGTCCCATTTAATGCTGTAATAGTTGATTAATTTGTTTAATAGAAAATCATACACAATTTCTCTTTCTATTTTTCTTTTAAATTCTAGTACCAAGTTCAAACTTAGGATTTTAGGTCTTAATTCTTTTGTGAAACGAGCTTTAAAAATTCTTGAGACTGGACAGAACTTCTGCTGTTGAACTTGTTATTATCATTAAAGTTGTTTTTATATTTTATTGAGTTAAATTCAATTGTTCAGAGATCAGTACAGTGACATTCTGACCCGACAGTGGGTGGACATCTTTAATGAGATTTTCAGCGAGGACAATTACACTCCTATCTTCGTGGAATCCGAGGAGGAGTACACCGCCATTGTTACACAGTTTCCATTCCAAGATGAAGAGCTTGAACAGGTAAGAAGAGAGAAATTAGTAACCTTACTGGCATACAAATCAACAGTAAGTTCTTCGAGGTGGATACTGGGGTGTCTCTATCACGAAAAATGTAGAACTTCATACAGGATAGAAATCTTTTAAGGAGGCATGGTACAACAATTTAAATTAATTTTGTTGTAAATAATGAATGTCGTAGCATTCATACCAGTAAGACACAATACAACTGAAATAAGATCGGGGTATCAGTGCTTGTTTTTAAGAGAGAATTTTTTATTTGCAAAACTAGGATTCTCAAAATGAAATGTAGAATGAGATAAAAAGTTCTCAATTGGATTTGAACACTCTACAGGTAGATTAATTAATAGATGACACTCATTCATCACTCTACAGGTAGATTAATTAATAGATGACACTCATTCCTCTTGATTTCAAGCACAATCACTTTCATTGCAAAAATGGAGGTTTGCTGTTTCTGAGGCCTCATTAAGGGACAGTGTGGTGATTTAAGTTTTGATACATAGATAAGATTTTGATAATTTTGTTTCAGGGAGAAGTGCAATATGTATATCGATCAAAGGTGTGGGAATCCCATTTATAACAGAGCATGAGAAATAAGTCCCACTATATGTTCCTAATATGAGAAATAAATCCAATTATATGCTCCCAATATGAGAAATAAGTCCAATTACAGTGGAACCCCGTTATTACGTTCCCCCTTTAATACGTTAGTCCGCATATTACGTTGGAATTTCAAAGCACAAAACCATTTCTTAACAAACCTATATAAAATAGACCTCGTTATTACGTTGCCCTAAGATGCCCGGACTCGGTATTACGTTGTAAAAATTCCGACAAAATCAAATAATGATTCTCAAAATCATAAGCCATTCACACCTTGACTGTCAGAGGCAGTCACCACGTAAATTCCCTGGTCTGTTTGGGGATTAGAGACGCTTGACTGATCACGCTTCGATAGATCTAGCGACATCAATACAGGTGAATACCTCGTATCGAAGCCAGTGATAAACAATTAAATAATGTTTATTTAGACATTGTACTCTATGAAATTTACTTCATTTTTCATATTTTGATAATCGAAGAAATAATTTCTCAACCACCTGAGTGTTCAGCATAGTGTGATTACCTTCGCTATTAAAACTCTATTTACGGACAGCTTTGGTACCGAACATGAAAGACAAGATTTATCGTAGCATTGTTAAAACCGCTTGGGTAACTGCTTGGACATAGGTGACGAAAGGTGGTCAATTAAAAAATTGTCCGTTGTTTGGACATGCAGCTTGGGTGTTCGTAAATCTCGTCCATACATACACCAATCAAACTGTCCTGTGTTATCGGCCGATTCGCGCACAGCATTTACTTCAGTGAATATTCTAAAATCCCTTGATGCGCACGTGATTTTAGTGCCATCATTTAGCGTTATAAATGAAATCTTCGTGCATCATTATATTTTTTTTTTATGTGGATTGCGCTTAAATTGTTCTCCGTGTTTATCGTTGGTGAGAAAAGTGTGTAAGTGTTGGGTATCGTGTGCGTTTTGTGTCTATAGTTTTGTTGTTTTGGGGTAGGATTTTTTTTTTTATTGTGTTGTGTATTGTGTAATTAGAGAACTTAATAAAACGATGTTTTGTTATTTTTTTAATACGAATGTTGAATACGAACCGGAACGAGTTATTGATAGAAATTTACATGAACGCATTGTTTTAAAGTTGAACAAAATGGCGGTCCAAACGAATGCAGAAAAAACGTTTATCAAAACATCCTTATGTATCCTACACCAGAAATAAAGAAAAGGGATAAGAACATGAAGAATTACGGACATTAAAGATAAGATGTAAATAAAACAAAGTATAATAGTCTTTTAAACAAAGAAACAGTAAAGATATATTCACACACCCCTTCACGGAGTACCAACGGACGATATACAATTTCCAAATGATATTTTTAACGGATTTCACTGGGAACGTTTATTACGTTGCCCCCGGTATTACGTTATTTTATCGTGACAAAATGGAAAACGTAATAATGGGGTTCCACTGTATATGCTCCCAATATGAGAAATAAGTCCCATTATATGCTCCCAATATGAGAAAGAAGTCCAAAATTATATGCTCCCAATATGAGAAATAAATCAGATTATATATTCCCAATATGAGAAATAAATCCAAATATATGCTCCAATTCTGATGCAAAGTTATTATGGAAATTTGACTGCTCTCATCACATGAGTCTGTAGCCCTCCTTAATTATTAACATTCTGACATTTTTGGGGAGGTCTTTTCTTTGGTGCAAACATAATCCAGTTGCTTTATTTAAACAAAATGTTTTTCCATATTTATTTCTTATGGGAATAAATATCACTTCACAATATGCATGGATTCATTATAAGCGTGTTTTACTAAATATTTGTATTAATTTTTTGTCCAATATTTCATCGGTATTGTCATGATTATTGACAGCAAACCTTACAAGTAATATTGATTTCTGACTGATTTCCAATATTAATGCTGTTGGTCAAGAAAGTTGCAAAATATGCAGCAGGTGTGCACCAAAGAAAAGATAAACCATTTTGAATTGTGACCCTGCCCAAAAAATGTTTGAATGTTGAAAATTGGGGAAGGTTGTATTAATGGAAGATTTGAAGGGTGTGATCTGTGAAGCTTGAGATTGATTTACATTCGGTGCTCCAGTTATGTGTTAACGTGTCCAGGCTATATATACCCCGCGTTGGATGAGCATGTATGACCTCTTTTTACAACTATTTTGATACAAGTTTTTATCATTTTCTCATCATCTTGGATTTGTGTGTTAACGTGTCCAGGCTATATATACCCCGCGTTGGATAAGCATGTATGACCTCTTTTTACAACTATTTTGATACAAGTTTTTATCATTTTCTCATCATCTTGGATTTGTCTTATTCCTCCTTTTGTGACAAATTATTTTTATTAAGATAAAGCCAACACCCCACCCCCATTTAGAATGTCTTGAACTTTACCCTGTAATCCTATTGATGTTCTCTTCCCTCATCTTAAGTGATGTAATATTCTCAATCAATATATGCCTCTATTTTTCACATACACTTGCTCAAGATGAAATGAAATTCTGGAAATGTATTTGTTTTTAACACTTTTTTGTGCTATCGTTTCTATGGTTTCACCACCAGTATAAGACTATTCATGCACTTGTATACAGGTTTATGCATCTATTCTTAAATCTGCTAATTTACATGAGGAATTGTACCAATATCAAATACATGTATATGCTTATTCCAAGGGGTTAGATTTTGTGGAATTTTTAAAGAAAAATTTATCACTTCTTGAATGAAGTCATTTTTGCACAAATTGCTCTATGGGGGATATGTGGATTGTTCAGTTTGTGATGCTGCTGTCTTCACAATGAACAGGACATTAATCCCAGGCAGTTTATTCTTCTCCTCATCTACTACTCATTTTCTTCCACAGGAAACATTCCCTAAGAGATTTCCTTTTTCCCTTTTTGTGCCAAATATCTACACACAAGTGAAAGCATACATTAATGCTTGCCTCAAATTCTCTGCTGATTTACACTTGAGGTATGTGGCTCGGAATGTATATCACTTTTCCTAGATGTGCCCCAGTTACATGTTTAGTGAAATGAATTCATGTAATTATGTATTTTTCGGACCTCTACTATAGAGAGAAAAAATTTAATGTCATTTTGTTCTTTAAGCCATACAGAGATTGATGACATGATCCGTAAATCAACCAATCTGTTGTTGACAAGGACATTGGGCAGTTGTTTGTCATCATTAATCAAGAGATCAGATTTAACCTTGCTGCAGGTAAGAATGGATGATATTCTGTTGACAGCCCAGTAGTACTAGGGAATTTGTAATGTACATGTATAGTTTAATTATTGCCACCTTTGTCCTTGCAGTTGATACAGATTGCTATAAATATGAATTATCTGGAGAAATCCTGCAGTTACCTGGAGGAGTATATTTCAACTATAACCGGGTAAGTGTGTATTGAAGAGTTGTTTTGTCACAGTTTGGTTAATAGAATCTTGTTGCTGCCAATAATGTGCTATTTAACACTGCAGGTTAAAAAAGATTTGAACTGTAAGGTCATAAAAAATTCATTTTCTGGTTTTCGGGGCTCGTCCACATCTATTTAATTTGTGCTGCGTGGCAATTTTTATCACTTTTCCTCAAAAAACTTCCCAATATGGGTTATTCTGGAAAAATCTCATTTTCGAATTTTTAATACTTAAGTCTCATAAACGTTGAAAGGCAAGACCGATACAACGTTAAGCATTTGTGGTACATTTGTACATAGATTGCTGTCAACATGGCAACAAATGTTTCTCTGATGTCTGTTCAATACTGCCTCAGGCTGGTTCTGCAATAATGCAGAACTGTAGGTCTCTGGGAAAACATTGGGACAGACCAGAGAGCTACAGATCCACCCCTTATATAACCCTTCAATTTATGGTGCAGAAAAAAATTTGCTCGGTTGAGGCCTTACATTGTTGTATTCTTGCATCGCCATCTCAAAAATTTAAAATAAAAAAATTCCCAACATATTTTCCCACTATACTTGTGTCCAAACATACCTTTAAACATTCCTCAAAGCCCCATGTGACCCGAAAACTCGCAGCTTTGAATGATTCCGTTTGTTGACTGACATCAAGTAAACAAGTGTTGAATATAATGATTCCGTTTGTTGACTGACATCAAGTAAACAGGTGTTTAGTATAATGATGGAAATTTGATTTGTGATTTTCAGAGCTCAGAGTGATAGTGCACACATGGCAAGACTTCATGGTACATCTATGTTTAAGGTATGCTGTTGAAAAGTACCACCCATTAGTTACCTTGGCATATACATGTATTTAGTATGCATTTGCATAATGTCAATGTCAGTTGATTGCATTTCGTTAATACCTTGTTATTTTAGTATTCTGTTCAAATAAATGAAGGACAGGCATGATTTAAGATGTGTGTCATACTTGTACAGGATGCCAGAAGTGATGCAGAGGAGCATATTTACAACAAACTGAATTTGAAGATCAGCGAGTTCATAGAATTAGGTAAGATAGCTTTATCACACCTGAAGATCAGCGGGTTTATAGAATTAGGTAAGATAGCTTTATCACATCTAACAATCAAAATTATGGAAAATTTTGAAATTCAGACTGCTGTGAAAAAAGTATGACTTGTAACAGTATCCTTAATATACCGGGGAATTTTTAGCCTTAAAATGAAAACAAAATTATGTAAATGTACATTGTGATGGCTCAAAGAAATAACTTGAAGCGAATTGAAAGCTGTAAACAGTACTTGTAGCTTCTCATTTCATATTATATAAGCTGACCCAAAGCAGGTTATATATGATTTCTTTTTGTGATGGAAGTCTAGCATGCTCTATATCTCTCTGCAGTATAAAATCTTGACATTTTTAATTTTTCAGCTAACTATGATTGGTTGTTGCCAGAGTCTCGGGGTCATGCCAGTGGATACATCACAGACCTTGTGGCTTTCCTTCAGAGCACCTTCATGTCTTTCACAAATCTCCCAGTAAGATTTTGAATTTGTTTGAATCTTAGTCACCGTATTATCCACCATTAATGTCATGATGCATGCTGTGACCAAGTGTGTTCAATATGTATATTTGGATAAAATTGACACATCATTCAAAGAATTTGGTATTTCCACATTTCCCAAACTCATAGTGATGTTTTCTCCAAGATAATAAGAAATTACTGAAATGCTTTAGGGTCTTTAATTTCAGGATATAAGTTTTAACCCATCGGTAAAATTTTTGTTTTCGTTGGTAGTTCAAGTTGATTAGAGCAACTTTTTAAGCTAGATGAAGAGTTAAAAGGAATATGAATCTATGTTGTTTAAATATTCACTTAAGATAAGGTCTTGCCAGTTTAGTTTTGCCGTTGAGTTACACTTTTGATTGTATGGATGTAAAATTTTAGAGTATTTTTTCATGACGATTTATAATGATCTTATTGTGTTCTTCAAATCCTCATCAAGTGGAGAGTAAATGTTCTAATTCCTTCAAATCCTCATCCATGAAAGTGGAGAGTAAATGTTCTAATTCCTTCAAATCCTCATCCATGAAAGTGGAGAGTAAATGTTCTAATTCCTTCAAATACTCATCCATGAAAGTGGAGAGTAAATGTTCTAATTCCTTCAAATCCTCATCAAGTGGAGAGTAAATATTCTAATTCCTTCAAATCCTCATCCATGAAAGTGGAGAGTAAATGTTCTAATTCCTTCAAATCCTCATCCATGAAAGTGGAGAGTAAATGTTCTAATTCCTTCAAATCCTCATCCATGAAAGTGGAGAGTAAATGTTCTAATTCCTTCAAATCCTCATCAAGTGGAGAGTAAATATTCTAATTCCTTCAAATCCTCATCCATGAAAGTGGAGAGTAAATGTTCTAATTCCTTCAAATCCTCATCCATGAAAGTGGAGAGTAAATGTTCTAATTCCTTCAAATCCTCATCCATGAAAGTGGAGAGTAAATGTTCTAATTCAGGAAGAATTTTTAAGACAATGTCAGGCCAATAGGAAGAAGGGGGTACTTTTGAAAGAAATTTTAAAATTCACTTAGAAAATTTGTGTGTTAAGACTCATGGGTATGCCCCCCCCCCCCCCCCCCCCAAACACACGCACACACATACACACACTTTGAAATATCCCTATGAGTCTGAATGCAAAGCAAAGAATGTGTTAATGAAACAGTTACTCTAATATTGTACAATCATATGATATTGTTCAAATTATGTTATTTATTTAAGAAATAAATTCATTTTTAGAAATACATGAGGGCTTTAGCTCTTCATGAAAAGTATGCTGGTGTTAAGCTTTGCAATTCCCACCCTCATGTATTTTTGAAAAACGAAATTCATATTTCATATTTACATTTTGCTTTCATTTGTTGGAATTCCCAGTCGTTAGTTTTTAGCTCACCTGAGCTGAAAGCTCAAGTGCGCTTTTCTGATCGCCTGTTGTCCGTCTGTCTGTAAAATTTTTACATTTTTATACGCTCGTCTTTAGACGGGACGTATTATGGTAGAGCGATGTCTGTCCGTCCTTCCGTTCGAACTTTTCTCTTTAATATAATTTCATTTCCCTTTCACATATCATGCTGAAACTTGGTGTGTAGCTTCTTTGTGGATCACTCTGGATCACACTGCAATTTTGATCCATTTCGACCTTTTTTCCAAGAGTTTTGCCCCTTTATTTGGAAATAATTATTATATGGAGGGTACATAATTTGTCTGCCCAACCCCTCCCACAGTTTTCAAGTGAGGACCTTCTTATTTTGTGGAGTGTCTGTATAGGTACTGAAGATGTGCATCTGGTGAAGGATTTTGAATTTCTTCTATTTTTGAAAAAATTGCAGGTTGTTGAACTTGGTCCATTTTGAGGAAATCTCAATTTTTAAGCTAAGACCCTTTGTTCATATGCAAGTTTCACGGGCGTATTACTGTATGTACCGTTTGTGGTACTCTTGTTGACTTCTTCTCCAGAACCACTGGGCCAATTTCAACCAAACATGGCCAAAAGCATCCTTGGGGGAAGGGCTTTCAAGTTTGTTCAAATGAAGGGCCATGTCCGTTTCAAAGGGGAGATAATCACAAAAATGCAAAAATAGGATGGGGTCATTTAAAAATCTTTTTTTCAAGAACCAGTGGGCCAGAAAAGCTGAAATTTACATGAAAGCTTCCTGACATAGTGCAGATTCAAGTTTAAGTTTGTTCAAATCATGGCCCCCGGGGGGTGGATGGGGCCACAAGGGGGGATCAAAGTTTTGCATACAAATATATAGGGAAAATTTTTAAAAATCATCTTCTCAAGAACCACTGAGCCAGAAGAGCTGATATTTACATGAAAGCTTCCTAACATAGTTGCAGATTTAAGTTTGTTAAAATGATGGGGCCACAATAGGGGATCAAAGTTTTACATAGAAATATATAGGAAAAATCTTTAAAAATCTTCTTCTCAAGAACCAATAAGCTAGAAGAGCTGAGATTTACATGAAAGCTTTCTGACATAGTGCAGATTCAAGTTTGTTCAAAGTATGGCCCCCGGGGGTAGGTTGGGGTCACAATAGGGGATGAAAATTTTACATACAAATATATAGGGAAAATCTTTAAAAATCTTCTTCTCAAGAACCATTGGGCCAAAGAAGTTGACATTTACATGAACGCTTTCTGACATAGTGCAGATTCTAGTTTGTAAAAATCATGGCCTCCAGGGGTAGGTTGGGGCCACAATAGGGACTAAGGTTTTACATGCAAGTCTTCAGATATGGGCCAAGGTGACTTAGGTGAGTGATGTGGCCCATGGACCTCTTGTTATAATGGATATTTTCTGCAGTTGTCCATTTTTTGCAGTATTTTGCAGATAGGAAAAATCCTGGAAAATTACAATTTCAAAATATATACTTGCATATAGGTATAATTCAACCACAGAAATTAGAAATGCAGAATATAATTTGCTACCATTTCAGATCAAATTGCAAAAATTTCCAAACGTAAAAACTACCTGTTATATGGTATTTATCAGTATGCATACACACACTGTTCACATTAAGAAGGAAATGACTATCAAATTATTTGTAAAGATATCAAAAGCAAAAACATTGGAGTTGTATGATATTGAAATATGTAAGAGCTTGTTTGTACAATGATGTGAAGTTTGGAAGGGTTACTCAAACCTTCAATGTACAGTGAACATTCAGTGCCAACATCCCCTTTTGATAATATTTGGAGCATCCTAATCCCCAAGGACATGAAGACCTACCAGGTCGATACTTGCATCCTAATCCCCAAGGACGTGAAGACCTACCAGGTCGATACTTGCATCCTAATCCCCAAGAACGTGAAGACCTACCAGGTCGATACTTGCATCCTAATCCCCAAGGACGTGAAGACCTACCAGGTCGATACTTGCATCCTAATCCCCAAGGACGTGAAGACCTACCAGGTCGATACTTGCATCCTAATCCCCAAGGACATGAAGACCTACCAGGTCGATACTTGCATGAATGATGCAGATAAGAAAACAGACTACCTTTCATGCTTCAGGTGCTGCATGTGACCCACGTTTTACAGATTAATTTCCATTTGATATTTTGATATTACTCATTTCTGACGCAAGTGTCCGTGGTGTCAGAGATAGGGATGCATACTCCAGTCATGCTTCAAATGCTGCATGTGACCTATATTTTTCAGCTTGGTGTTCAGATTTTAGTTGATTAATGAAGAATTTATCAACCAACAGTAATTAATTATATTCATTTGTCTATGATAATCCAACTTTATATTAAAATTGTGGTAATTTTCCAATATTGTAAACCAACTTTTATTCGCGTGTGATAAAATTTCACTGGATTTATGAGAACATTGTCGCAAATATTTCTCGTTGTGATCCAGTCCTTGAATGTCTGTCATAGGCACGAAAATTACTCGCCACGAACCAGTTTACCAAAGGTGAATTGCGAAATAAAGTAGCCGCGAATAAAAGTTGGTTTAAAGTATGCTGATGATATGATGCTTCTTACTGTGGCTTGTCTTAAATATAAACAGTCAATCCTGTTTTGCCCATATAAGATCATAATGCAGAGTGCGGCAGAAACCTTGACACAGAATGTAGTAAAGATTTGCTTTGTTTTAAATATGTCATGAGGTTGTGGGCGGGGCTGGAATGGAAAGTGGCACATGCCGCAGATGCGGCTTTTCACTTTTCAAGGAAGAAGTATGTTTTATTGATATTTAAATCATCTTAGTTTTGAGTTTTGAAAAATTAAAGAACTTGATATGTATCTGATTGTAATTATCATAACTGTCTAGTTTTTAGGGTAGATGGGGATGATTAATGATTTAAACAGTGGTGATTCTTGTACCACCTGCTTCAATGAAACCTCATTGTCTGTAAACAAAAAACAAAAAAACAACAAGACATTTATTCCTTAACTCAATCAGACTTGCATAAATGTTGTCCGTAAGGATTTTGCTAACCTACACTATATATATTCCAAATTCACTTGATAAGATGATATTGTTGAAATAAACAGAGAATTGGAAGAAGGTTTTGACTAATTGTAATAGTAAACATATTTAGTTTAAGCAATATTCTATTCAATGAATAATTCAATAGGATTAGGAAACAAGCAAAAGTCTGTTTTTTAATTTGGTTTTTTGTTTGTAAAAGTATACTTATTTGACTTCCAGGAAAAGGTTGCCAAAACGTCATGCATGTCTGCCTGTAAGCATGTAGCTGTGTCATTACTGGAGTTCATCATGGAGAACAATGTCAAACAGGTCACGATGGGGGCGTTACAGCAGTTCAATCTTGACCTTATTCAGTGTGAACGTAAGTGAAAAAATGTGTGTATGGTAAATACTGTAGGCGTACTTAATTCAGCATATGTAAATTTTATCGGATCTGATGCACTTGGTGTAATCATGATAAAGCACTTGTTCTGGTTTGATTATGTGTGATAAGAGATTTTCAGATTTTAGGGCAACCATGAATTAGTACTCTTGCTTCATTACCAAAGGCTTTAAAAATTATATGCATCCTGCTTAAATAAATGCCCAACAAGTATAACTGCTTAAAATTTTATTGCAGGATATTTGTTGGAGGGAAAATTCTAAAACAAATTATTTTTATGTTTGAAATGTAGAATTATCATGTCCCCGGAATCGAAGATTTAGAGACATATCATTTTTGGCCTGTTTGTCCGTCTGGGCATGTCTGTCTTGTCTATGGCAAAAAAAAACTTTATCTTTTAAACCATAGGAAGTAGACCTTTCATATTTAGTACATGTGTATTCTTGTGGCAAGACCTTCCATTGACACCAACATCTTTGACCTGGTGACCTTCACATTGACCTTTGATCTACTTTTAGAAAATTTGAATACAAGCCATATCTTTCAAATCGTAAGAGGTGCTATTTTCATATTAAACATGTGCATTTCTTTTGAGAAGACCTTTCCAGTGATATCAGATTTGTTGAGTTTGTTACATTGACCATTGACCTTGTTTTGGGAAATTTTCAAATAAAAACTTTAACCTTGGTCATATTTTCTAAACCATTAGAGATAGACCTTTCATATGTAGTATGTGTATTCCTCGAGGGAAGACTTTTCTATTCATACCAAAATCTTTAACCTGGTGACATTTACCTTTGACCTACTTTTAGAAAATTCAAAATAAGCCATATCTTTCAGATTGTAAGAGGTACTGCTTTATATTAGGCATGTGCATTTCTTGTGAAACGACCCCTCCAATGATACCAGATTTGTTGACCTTTTGACCTTAACATTGAACTACTTATTTGAAATTTTCAAAATAAAAAACCCTTTAACTTTGGTCATATCTTTAAAACACAAGAGGTTCAGCTTTCATATTCGACATGTTTATTCCTTTTTGCAAGATCTTTCGATTGGTACCAAAATCTTTGACCTGGTGACCTTTACATTGACCATTGATGTATGTTTATAAAATTCAAATACAAGCCATATCTTTTAAACAGTAAGGCACTGCTCTCATATTTAGCATGTACATTTCTTGTGAGAAGACCTTTCCATTCATACCAAATTTGTTTACTTTGATATTGACCTCTGAACTACTTTGAAAATTATTCTCTAAAATGAGTTCCAAATTGTTGTAATCCAGGGGCATCAGTGTTTCACAAACACATCTTGTTTTTACTTCAGAATTTGCAGCTTCTGCTCCTGTACCCGGAACAAGAGACGGAACACTTCTAATGGCCTTTGCTGATCTTAGACAAGTAACTTCCAATATTTCTATCATCATATAATATAGTATTTTTGTCTCTTTCAATTTTCAACTGTCTTAGAGGTTTTTTTTAAAATTCTGTTGACTTTAACCATGATGTCTGAAATGAAATTGTATCTTTCAGCTCTTGGATCTCTTTCTCAATTGGGATTGGTCCATTTATCTGGCAGATTATGGTCAGCCCACGTCCAAGTATATCCGAGTCAAACCAAGTGATGCCATCAGTTTACTAGAAAAGTAAGTATAAGTAAAGGGGAGATGACTGAAGAAAAGAAAATCTATTCCTGCAAAATTGCAATGAATCATTGTGAAAATGCTATGATGCCAATAGATCAGTTTAAGTACACGTTTAGATAATTATTTCTGACATTGCATTGTTAACATTACCAAACCTTCCAGAAATATTACCCAACAAGGTGTCAAGAATGGATGCTTTTTTAAGGGTCCTGCATCTGATAATTTCCAATATCTCTTATTCATTCTTATGCTTGTATGTTTTCTAAGAGAGATGACAAAATTCCACTGAGGTGATAGCATCTGAGATTTTACATTTTATATATTTATGTATATATGTGTGTGTGTGTGTGTATATATATATATATATATATATATATATATATATATATATATATATATCAAGGAAAAACCACATGTAGAAAATATACATGAATTTACAAAATCCAATTCTGGCCAGAAGATTTCTTTAGAAAGAAACAAAAGAATATGTGAATTATGTAACCTTAATTGTGTTGAAGATGAATTTCATTTCCTTACTGATTGTCCATTCTACATGTATGTTGAAGAGAGAAATATATTTTTTAATGGTATATACAAGCTCAACAAAAATTTTATCTATCTAACAAATAAGGACAAATTTACTTGGTTGATGATTAATGAGGACAAACCAGTAATTGTCAAATTGAGTGAATATTTAGTGCAAACTTTCAGAAAAAGAAGTGATGCTTTAAAACTGCAAAAATCATTATAGTTTATTATTCATATATTGGTATAATACTGATACTGTCCATCTACTTGTATATATACATGATTAGCAATTCATATATGTATGCACTTGTTTCCCCAACATGCTGCATCCACATGCAGTTTGCAGTCTATGTAACCTGTAGTTAATGTTGTAAACTTTCTTTCTTTTTTGAATTTCCTTCTTTATAAAATGTCTTACTGTTATGCCCTCTGGGCCCAAAATTGGAATAAACTTATCTTATCTATACCATCTGATATTTAAAAAACATACATGGAGTAAATGATGTGGACATTACATTTTAGGTTGAACAATACCGACAATAAGAAGAAGAATCTATTTACGGCTTTGAAAAAGAATGAAAGAGACAAGAAAAAACTTATAGACACTGTTCTGAAGCAGCTCCGTGGTCTAGTGAATGGAACAGCCTCGATATGAATATTGGAATTAGTGAATGGAACAGCCTCGATATGAATATTGGAGTTGGAACACTTGGCTGTGTACACTTGTGTGATAGATACAAAGATGAAAAGGGTTTTATCTGATTCACCATGATAAATCACCCTTTATGCTTTTCCTACAGATTAAGAGTTTCAGCACTTTGATTCCAGGAGCAATACAGTCAACAGTGGATTATCATTTAGTGATGGAATCAAGTGAAAATGTCTGGGGAGAGTTCAATGTGATATATGTATTGTCATATGGTTTTCTACTCTGAAATAATTACACTGGCATTGGGTGGAAGTCTATCTGTACTTTTGTATAATTACACTGGCATTGGGTGGAAGTCTATCTGTACTTTTGTACATGTAATTTGTTACTTATTGCCTGATCATATCCAGGATACTTAAAGAGAATCTGGTATTTCCCAACACCCAAAACCTTTTGTACTTTATAGACTATATACTTGTACATTATCAGTACACATATCTATTAATATGCTAGCTTGGCTCTATTTCATGTATAGCAACATTTTCAAATTTCACTTCTGTATTGTAATTCATTTTTTCAGGGTTGTACGGGGAATTGAACTTATAACAAATATTCCACCTTGCATATAGTTAATTATATTTCTCTGCATTTAATTGGGAACGGCAGCAAGTTTTGGTATCTTGCAAGATTGAAATGAAGTGGACATCGTACTTCAGAGTTTTTTCTTGACCATACTTTTGCTTCTTGTGGAAAAACATGCTAGTGCTTTTGAAAACAAAGTCATCAGAGTTTCAGTTGCTATTGCAATTTTCATATTTTGGTTGTTGAAAATCATTTGTCATTACAGTATACACTTGTCAGATATACACTTGTACCAGCAAACTTAAAACTGTGATCTAATTTTCATGAACAATTGTACTATGTGCTTATGGACTGGTCGTTTGCTCTGTTTCACCGAGTCACACTTGTAATGCTAGCTGATACTGCAGATGATTGTCTTTCCTAGCATTGATATGATGCAGAAAATCTTGATGTTGTTAGGGGTCTTTGATAATCACACATAATGCAATTCCACTTTTATATATTTTGTCATATTGTCCATAGCATTTAAATTTGTTTGTGGTAACATTTTGAAAGCTACCAGTGTACATCATGAAATTTTTTGTTTTTCTCTTATTTTTTGTTGTTGAGTGTTCTTTTTTTTTGTTTTTCTTCTTTTTTTTTTTTTTTGGTTTTTTTGTTGTTGGTTTTTTTTTTGGGGGGGGGTGTTTAATTTTGGAGGGGGGATCATAATTTCTTTTCTTTCTTCTAAAGAAAACTATCATGGTATTGTTCAATTTGAAATTACAACAAAACTTAACATTGATGGAAAAAATATTTGGGGTGACCAGAACAGTAGGTATATATGTGATTGTTTAACTGCAGAAACATTTGAGTGCTTGGAATAAGTTGGTTTCACAATATTTATTTACCAAAATGTGCAATATTATGAGTGATCATAATAAAAATCACTTTATTATGTGTATTTGTTGATATTTGTTTGCTTGAAAATAAGAAAATAAAAGTTAATGAATTATTCAGGTTGTTGATGTTAATGTCATCAGGAATCTTGGTTGGAAATAAGTATTTAGAGACTTCAAGCCACCACACCACATGACTTCCTAAACTCCCTTGTGTACAGAAAACTGCAAAGAAATGAAATTAATTACGATGCAAGTTTTATGCTACATGTATCTTTATAAAGGTAGATAATTTGTATTGTGCATGACTACATTTTGAACAAGAGCACTCCGAGATGCCCAAGCTCTGCCAATGTTTCTCCAGTCTGCACTCATTTTGCTGATCCCAGAAGAGTTCAGTTGTTGTCATTACTGGTCCTTAAACTTTAGAGGCTTTACAACAGTTTGGACATTACTGTGGGATAACTGTTTTAGTTATGTCTATGGTTTGACCAATCTGATTAAAATCAGATCCTAGAATACGCTCACAATCTCTACAATAGTCTAGAGATCTAAGTGAGCGGATCTCAGGATCTGGTTTTAATCAGATTGTGGTTTGACATGCAAATCACATTACCTCAGTATTACACTTGTTCCACCTATAAAGGACATATGTTACACCAGATATGGATGAAAAGTGGAGGATAATTAAAAAATTTTGAAATTGAAAACTTAAATTTAATTTATGCAGTAAAAAAAAATGCTGTTTTAGTTGAAAGCAATCTGAGAAAAATTTAAAAGCACTTGAACACGCGATCTACAGTTCAGCAGATGGATGTACTAACCTACTGAGCTACTCAGCTAAGAGAGAAATTTTGAAATGGATAGACAAATATTGCTAATATTTATATTTTCATCCATGTTTTAAAAGGAAGTCAGCCATTATGACGATGTAGAGTAAAACAGATGAATGTTTTGTTAATTGAGTGTATCAAGTATGAAATTCTACCAAAAATAAAGCACATGCGAGCTCATCCATTCTTTTTGGTGTGTAACCATGACTGTCCGCTCACGTATACTAGTCGATTATCACGTTTTAACTTAAGTTTGAGTCTAACGCTTGAAACTCAAATATATACACTAGTTTTCAGTAACTGGTTCAGTTTGCAAGCCGTTTCCGCATCGGTCGAGTCCATCCTAATGATCTTATTTTCTTTTTTTCTGGTGTAGTTCATACCACCTCTGGTGCATTGTACTTTTATTTAAATCCGTGTGCACGTGGGGGTAAAACAATGTAGCTTGCTTCTTATGCGGCACTTTGTCAAAGACTCTCGTTTGGCCTCTGTCAGTTGTTTTCGCAAGATCCTAGAGCGTGAAGATGAGTTGCGACTCGCGGGAAACCCAAATCGTGCATGCGTCGATTTGAATTTTGTTTAATTATACTGCTAGTGATGATGTGTTCAAGCATCTTGTATAAAATAGATCGAAACAATACTGGTCTGGACTCATTTCTTGTATATGAGGACATCTGCTCATTTAGGGAAAAATGAAAGTAGGAAATATCTGTGACTGTCATACATTTAAAGAGTATAATCTTCCAGTTCCAACACTCTGAAGAATTTATTTGTGTTCATAAACGAGCCCGTGTTCAATATTCACCATGACTCAAACATCTTGTAATCAGTCTGCCCCCTGACCTGTATTATGTCGATTGACAGAGGGCTATTCAGGCCCTCAGTCATGGTGTATAATATACACTGATATTGAGTTTTCTGTAAATACTCAACTTAAACAAACGATTTAGAAGAACAACATTTATCATGCCGTCCGTCTTGTACCCCTGGTGTTCGGGGATTCTCGGTTCCAACTTTCCAGACAATGGACCGAAACTGGGTCTGGTTTGTTGTATATCGAGGGTTCAATCTTAGGGGCTTCAAAAGAGCAACATATGAATAAAAATACAAAGCTGATGTTAGAAGGGCACCTTATTATCTCAACTGCCATCTTCCTGAAGTCTATATTTAAACTCCATAAGGAAAAAAAAATCGTTATTGTTCAAGCGATCTGTTATTAATTTTATTGCCTACATGATGTTTAACTACGTGAGTTGGCAGTTCTTTCAAAAATATTTTTGCAGTGTGTTATTTCTTTACGACAAAGGGGAATCCTTGTGCACAGGTTATAATATAAACTTGAAGGACAGACAGGCAGTACCATGGCACCTTACACTTTACAATACGGCTTACAGATGGCCCAGGTCCCCTAAAATGAGAAGCACACAATACCGCCTTTGACACCATGAAATTTGTCTTCAGTATCCAAACATTCGTAGAATTAAAAGTACGTATCGTGGTCCTTTGTGAAAATTCAAAAGTTCTCGAAATCGCACCCTGTGACATTTTCAGCATGTTTTTTTAAGCTGGTATCGTAAATAATAGTACGTAAACGTGTAAATCAATATGTTTAATGCATTTTACAAGAAAAATATATTATTTTAATCTTGTAGGCCTGATAACATGGTAACATTTTGATTATTACATCACAGTTGAGGATTTGGCACAGCGAAGCAAATACAAATGTACGGCAAATTACACGAACTCGCAGTCACAATCAAGTATTGGAGTGTGTGTTTTTGTATGATCGCGTATCATCACTTGCAAAATAAGAATATATATGCACACAGGTATGTATGATTCAATATTTAACAATCCACCACTTAGGAAGCTTTTATTAATTCACCTTCCACATTTTTTTCGTTATCCACTTAGGAAGCCTTCATGATTCCACCTTCCACCTCTTTCCACTATCCACATACTGACAAGAAGAACTCGAATTCCGTCATCTCCTCGCCGTGGTGGAGCCATTCCCAGATTCCCTGGTTCTTTTCGGCACTGAGGTAGCGAGATTTGAGGAGTTCGGGTATCTGAGGTCTGGGAGGTTTCGTTTTCTGAAGCTGTTCGTAGCTGTTGAAATTTTCAGCTGTAAGCTTTAATCGTGATTTTGCGGAATGCGAACTAGCGCTACTCATAATACTGGTTCGTGCCATGTGATGCGCCAACGACGGACGTGCGATCGCAATCTTTGCTGTGCTGGTCTCCTCGTCATTTTCCTTAAATCTGTCATCACTATAGTCCTCGCCGTCCTCTTGCACACTTTGAATAATTTTCTCCACTTCTTTTCGAAGTTTCTGAGCCTCGGGATGGGCTCGCGTTTTCATAGGAAGATAAAGACTTGATCTCGTTTTCATTTGATCTAAATTGAATTCCGATCGTCTGGAGCCGCCGGCCGGGGCGGACCTGGCGTACAGTTTTCTGATTTTCTCAGACTCGGAATTAATCTCAACTGGTACGGACTTCAACAACTTTTGTGTCCACTTCGTATCCCCCGTGTTTGTATCGAAATGTATTTTTGCACTTAATTTCAATTTGTTTTCGTCGAACCTGAGTTTATCACTTGCGTAAGGCTCTTGGAACATTGCCCTGAGGTCTGTCCGATAACGGTTATTAATGGAGATCTGGGACTTGTCGATTGGCAGAATATAACTAATGCCCCTGCTGACTCGTTCCCGTGTGATGGCATCCTTCATGTGAGGGATGGGCGGAAGATCCGGCCATTCGTATTCCAGTAGCTCTACATGGTAATCCTCACTTCCGTTGGTACCCGGTTTACTTCCGTTAGTCGGAGGATTGACACTGGGGCTCGATTTTGGACGGGCTAACAGAAGATTCGGCGATGCTATGTCACCCGGCATGTTTTAATGGCGCTCACGTTTCAGCCATATCTGAAATCATTTCGGATATACCATTATCGACTAGTTTACATGTACGAATTTTTGTACAGCAGGAATAATGTCTTAAATATACTTTGAAATAATTAAAAATCATCCATAGTGCTGGCTGTCACATGGGACTACACTTTTATAGTCCATATGAAATTCCAAAAGAGTCCACCATGTAGAAAAATGAAGGAACTTTAAAAGAAAGCGATTAGACCCTTTGTTTCGCTCAGCCAGCCATGATTGCTACATTGTTTATCACTAATGGGCATAACTACCATAGATAAATTAATTAAAACTTTATTTACTAATTATACCATTTCCCTCCCAAATTATTTCATTTTATTATCCAATGCAGATTACGCGAGACATAAAACTTAGTGTATTTGACTAAGACAGGCCACTCCATCGGCACAAGTATCTCCTGAATTAATGGGGCACTGTGTACTTTTTGGAATCATTTCAGTAAAATTAAATTTACTTTGAAAAACTCTTTAATTAAGTCTTATTTTTATTCAATGAGAACAACAAATATTAATAATTACAAAGTTTTCCTAACATGTTTATATATCTACAGACTCAATATTTTGATAGTCGGCTATATAGATTTTAGAATATGTAAATTGCTTTCAAAGATTATCTTCGAGTCAACTAAACTTCCTAAGTTAAATCCAAAATGTTCATAAATCGACGGCGTATGGAGATACAGTTATTGTTAAAACACCGTCCTTGTTTGTTCAGAATTTGATTGATTAGGTACTGTAATTTCACGCGTCTTAATGATCAACTATATCATCACAATTGTATAATTCTAACATTAATTTGTGGCAAAGTGTTACCTCCGGTTTCAAAGGTTATGTCCATCCATAAAGAATTCCTGCTACACAGTGAGCTATTTTTGTTGCTAAGTACATTCAGATTGACTACAGAAACTTTTTCGGACAACGAGATTAACGATTAATCTAGCCGTTTCTTTAGATCGTTCACGGCCTCCAGGATTAGGTATAAATCGGAGTCACCATATCAATGCTCAACACGAACCTCGCTAGTCGCCCTACAAGACCAGATAAAACGCCAGCACTTTAAACGTATACTCAATATTTACAATTTAATCTGCAATATCCAAGTGATTGAAATTAAAAATGTGTACTTTTACTTAACACAATTATCAATCTGTCAATTTGTGTGTCTATCAAACAAACTAAACATTGTTCAATTGAAAATTTGAAAGCAATTCAGAATTCAAAATTACTTCATATTGCGACATATAACATCAAGTTTTACCTGCTTTTGTTGCCAAGACGTGTTCAGGATGATTTTTCATCCATCACTGAATATATGAATTTAAACGTTGAAATGAGCAGCACTGACTAGAAAGGACTAGTATCAATTAGGTGCCAAATGAAGTTTGATTAAAATCCTATCGCGATTTAAAGGTCCGACTCGCTCAATTACAACTACGCCAATTGTTTTCTTAATTTTGAAAAGACACCAGGCCTATATTGCGGATAAGTTATTATACAGACTAACATATCGACACGCACAAATTTAAATAGACTGTGCATTCCTTCACACCACATAGGTTAACTGATTTGTCGTCTATCTATACTGTTCAAAATTATAAATCAAATAAACGAGAAGCGATTGAATTAGGCCATTAAGAATGTTAAATGTTTCAAATTCATGCACAAAAATGAAAAGGATAAGAAAAAAAAAAAAACAAAAAAAAAAAAACCCCACCAGCTAGATCTTATGAAGGAAAGAAATTAAAAGGATTTTTAAACGTTTTCATGCTCAACATAGTCCTTCAAAACGGTTTATAAATACATGTATGTCTTGTAAACACGTACTGTTTTCCAATAAAGACTTTGAATTACTTCATGTATAAATATGTTATTGCAGGCACATAGCAGCAGGGGGGGGGGGGGGGGGTACCCGTACTGGACATAGTACTTTTTCTTTCATTATTACATGCAAAGTTCGATTAATTGGCTGGCTGTCCTCTACGTTCTGATGGTGGTGAAAAAACATCACAACCGATGAATTGAACCCATTCAATTAGACAATTGTCAGACAGTTGTTAAATGGTACGACAGTATTTTCCCCCGCCTGCTCTCTCTCATAGCTACGTGTCTGTATTGCACTGAATACATTCAGTAAAAAGAGGGTTCACTAAACACAAAGAATCTGTGATTAAGAATGACCCATGAAGATGGAGATTTTAATTTGTAGAGTATTTTAGAGATCTTCAACTGATCGTATTTGACTCTGCAGATCACGTGTCAGTGAGTTGACTCTCCTCCTGAGTGCCAGCAGATCCATTATATCACACTGATTACATCAAAGGTTAAGAAGAAAATCATGCAATATAGCACGCTATATTACCCCAAAACAACCACAACCAAAATTTACGTGAACGATTTTTTCCTATCTTTCTATATATTCTGCAGGTACTAATCGATTGAGATGATATCAGCAGGGACAGTCAAACCATCCCACCAAAACATTAAACCATCCCACCAAATAATCAAACCATCTCACCAAAAAATCGAATCATATCTCACCAAAAAATCAAACCATCTCATCAAATAAAATCAAACTAAACAAATCCAACCACCAGAAAATCAAACCATCCCACCAAAAAATCAAACCATCTCACCAATAAATCAAACTATCTCACCGAATAAAATCAAACTAAACCAACCCAACCTCCAGAAAATCAAACCATCCCACCAAAAAATCAAACCATTCTTCCCGAAAATCGAACCAGAAAATCAAACCATCGAATCAGAAAATCAACAATCCCCACCAGAAATCAAACCCATGTCACCAGAAAATCAGACTATCAAAGATTCAGTTTTAAATTACATGTATACCAGTTTTTAAGATCAATGATTCATTATTATTAAACTATGTACACAGAAAATCAAATCATCCTACAAGAAAATTAAACTATCTCAACAGAAAATCAAATCATCCCAGCATAAATTCAAACCATTTCACAAGAGAATCAAACCATTCTACAAGAAAAGCAAACTATCCCAACAGAAAATCAAACCACCCCCAATCAACCACCCCAAAGAAAATCAAACTATCTCATCATGAAATTAAACTATCCCCACAAAAAACCCATTTAACTTATAAAAAAATATCAACCCAATCAAAGAAAAAAAATCTAACTATCCCAGAACAAATTCAAATCATCTTACCAGAAATTCAAACTATCCACCAGAAAATCAAACTACCCTACTAGAAAATTAAGCCATCAAAACCAAATATCAAGCTATCCCAACAAAATATCAAATCATCCCACAAGAAAATTTAACCATCCCTCCAAAAACTCAAACCATCCACCATACCTCCAAAAACTCAAAGCATACCACCAGAAAATGAAACCAGCCAACAACAAAAAACCAATTTACCTTCTCAACAGAAAATCAAACCTCACCAGAAAATTGAACTATCCCAGTAGAAAATCAAACCATTTCATCACAAATCAAATCATCCCACCAAATATCAATGCATACACTTAAGAAAATTAAACCATTCAACCAAAACAAAATCAAACTATCTCAACAAAAAAGCATACCATATAGTAAATCAACATTCCACTATAAAATCAAGACATATCCCTTTAAGCATTGAAACCATCTTGTCAAGTAAAGCAAAACATCTCACCAGAAAATCAAACCACTTCACCAGAAATCAAACCATTTCACAAGAACTCAACCTATCTTACCAGACACTAAACCATTCCACCAGAAAATCAAGCTATTCCACCAGAAAATAGAACCATCCCCAAAGAAAATCAATCCATCTCATCAGAATTAAAATATTCCCACAGAAAATCAAACATTTCCACCAAAGAATTCAAACCATCCCATCGAAAAATCTAACAATTGTACAAGAAAATCAAACTATCCCAGCACAAAATTAAACCATCTTATCAGAAATTCAACCCATCCACCAGAAAATCAAACAATCATTCAGAAAATCAAACCATCCCACCTGAAAATCAAACTATCCCACCAGAAAATGAAGCTATCCCACCAGAAAATAGAACCACTCCAAAAGAAAACCAATCTAATCTCTTCAGAAAATTAAACTATCCCCACAGAAAATCAAACCATCCCACCAGAAATATAAAACTATTGTACCAGAATATCAAACTATCCCACCACAAAATTATACCATCTCACCAGAAACTCAAATCATCCATCAGAAAATCAAACCATCATTCAGAAAATCAAACTATTTCAGCACAAAATCAAACAATCCCACCAAATAACAATGCATCCCACCAAATATCAAATCATCTCACAAGAAAAATCAAACCATCCACCATTTCTCCAAAACTCAAACCATTCCACCATGAAATCTAACCATCCACCATAAAAGCAAACCATTCCTCCACCAAATCAAAGCACCCCACACAAAAATCAAAGTATCCCACCAGAAAATCAAACCATCCCACCAAATGTCAATGCATCCCATCAGAAAATCAAACCAGTCAACATGAAATAAAACTATATCAACAAAAAATCAAATGACTCACCAGAAAATTACGCCATCCCTCCAAAAATAGCAATCCATCTCTTCAAGAAAAGAAAAGCATCCCATCATCTAACAAGAAATCAAACGATCCTACCAGAAAATCAAACCGTTTTACAAAAAATCAAACCATCTTCAAAGAAAAGCAAACCATCTCACTAGAAAATTAAAGCATCTACTAAAAGCAAAGCATTCCACCAGAAAATCAAACCATTTCACCAGAAAATTAAAGCATCTAAAAAAAAAAACCCAAAGCATCCCACCAAAAAATAAAACCATCTTGCAAGAAAAATAAACCATTTTACAAGAAAATCAAGCTATCCTACCAGAAAATTGAACCATCCCAAAAGAAAATAACGAAAAATCTCATAACAAAATTAAACTATCCCCACAGAAAATCAAACCATTCCACTAAAGAAATCAAACCATCTCACACCAAAAAATCAAACTATTGCACCAGAAAATCAAACTATCCCACCAGAAAACAAACCATTCCACCAGAAAACCAAACACTCCTACCAGAAAATCAAACCATCCTTCAGGAAATCAAAATCAAAAAAGAAAATAAAACCATCCCACCTTAAATCAAACCATCTCATCAGAAAACCAAATCATCCCACCAAATATCAATGCAACCCACAAGAAAACCAAACCATTCAACCCAAAAATCAAACTATCTCAACAAAAAAATCAAACCATACCACCAGAAAATTAAACCATCTCTCCAAAAAAAATCAAACCATCCCACAAGAAAATCAACCCCATTAACATTTTTTTACCTATCTCAACAAATGATCAAACCATCCCTCCAAAAAATCAAACTACCCCATCAAGAAAAGCAAAGCATCCGACCAAAAAATCAAACCATTTCAAAAGAACAACAAAGCATCCCACAAGAAGATCAAACCATCCCAAAAGAACATTGAACAATCCCAAAAGAAAATCAAATCATATCCCACCTGAAAATTAAATCATTCCACAAAAGAAAAATCAAACGATCCCACCAAAAACATCAAACTATTGCAACAGAAAATCAAACTATCCCAGCCCAATATTAAACTATCTCACCAGAGGTTCAAACCATCCACCAGAAAATTAAACCATACCACCAGAAAATTAGAATACCCCATGTTAAGACTCATAGCAAAGCTGATGTTCATAAGATTAACGGTCAAGCTAAGGTTCGTTAAGACTCACAGTAAAGTTGATGTTCATCAGATTCACAGTCAAGCTGAGGTTCATTCGATTTACAGTAAAGTTGTGGTTCATCAGATTTACAGTCAAGCTAAGGTTCATCAGATTTACAGTCAAGCTGAGGTTCATCAGATTTACAATCAAGCTGAGGTTCATTCGATTTACAGTAAAGCTGATGTTCATTGGATTCACAGTAAATCTGAGGTTTATTCGATTTACAGTCAAGCTTTGGTTCATCAGATTTACAGTCAAGCTGAGGTTCATCAGATTTACAGTCAAGCTGAGGTTTACCAGATTTACAGTCAACCTAAGGTTCATCAGATTCACAGTAAAACTGAGGTTCATCGGATTTACAGTCAAGTTGAGGTTCATGAGATTTACAGTAAAGCGAGGTTCATTAAGACTCACAGTAAAACTGTGGTTCATTCGATTTACAGTAAAGCTGAGGTTCGTCAGATTTACAGTCAAACAGGTTCTTCAGATTTACAGTCAAGCTGATGTTCATCAGATTCACAGTAAAGCTGAGATAGACAAGATTTACAGTAAAGCTGAGGTTAATCAATTTTACAGTAAAGCTGAGATTCATCAGATTTACAGTCGAGCTGAGGTTCATCAGATTTACAGTCAAGCTGAGGTTCATCAAATTTACAGTTAAGCTGAGGTTGATCCGATTTACAGTCAAGCTGAACTTCATCCGATTTACAGTCAAGCTGAGGTTCATAAGATTTACAGTCAAGCTGAGGTTCATTCAATCTATAGTTAAGCTGAGGTTCATCAAATTTACAGTCAAGCTGAGGTTCATCAGATTTACAGTTAAGGTTTGTTCAATTTACAGTCAAGTTGAGGTTCATCAGATTTACAGTTAAGCTGAGGTTCATCAGATTTACAGTCAAGCTGATGTTCATCAGATTTACAGTCAAGCTGAGGTTAATTCGATTTACAGTCAAGCTGATGTTCATCAGATTCACAGTAAATCTGAGGTTTATTCGATTTACAGTCAAGCTGAGGTTTACCAGATTTACAGTCAAATTAAGGTTCATCAGATTCACAGTAAAACTGAGGTTCATCGGATTTACAGTCAAGTTGAGGTTCATGAGATTTACAGTAAAGCTGAGGTTCGTTAAGATTCACAGTAAAGCTGTGGTTCATCAGATTCACAGTAAAGCTGAGGTTCATTCAATTTACAGTCAAGCTGAGGTTCATCAGATTTACAGTCAAACAGAGGTTCATCAGATTTACAGTCAAGCTGATGTTCATCAGATTTACAGTCAAGCTGATGTTCATCAGATTCACAGTAAAGCTGAGATAGACAAGATTTACAGTAAAGCTGTGGTTAATCAATTTTACAGTAAAGCTGAGATTCATCAGATTTACAGTCAAGCTGAGGTTCATCAAATTTATGGTCAAGCTGAGGTTCATCTGATTTACAGTCGAGCTGAGGTTCATATGATTTACAGTCAAGCTGAGGTTTACCAGATTTACAGTCAAGCTAAGGTTAATCAGATTCACAGTCAAACTGAGGTTCATTGGATTTACAGTCGAGCTGAGGTTCATTGGATTTGCAGTCGAACTGAGGTTCGTCAGATTTACAGTAATGTTGATGTTGATCTCTTAGTTCCTTCTCTCCTCCTGGAGACTAGGGCCTCTAACATGCATTTTCCAGTTTTTCCTGTCTTGTGCAGCTCTTGCTGTTTCAGTCCAGTTTGCAAACCCTATCTGCTCTTTTTCTCTTTCCACCATTCTTTTCCACGTTTCCTTTGGCCGAACTCTTTTCCTTCTACTTTCAGGTGTCCTTGTCAATGCTACTCTGCAGTTGTTATGTGCATCTTTTCTCAAAACATGTCCAATCCAGGTCCATCTTCTTACTCTCACTAAGACACTAATCTTATCCATCTCTGCTCTTTTCCTCAAATTGATGTTATCGATCTTCTCCAACCAATATATCTTAAATATCCTTCTCAGGCATGAAAGGAAGAATACGTCTTATCTTTTTTCATCCTTTGTAACTTTCCATGTCTCTGACCCGCATAACAAGACTAATACAACATTTGATCTAAATATTTTCAATTTGGTCTTTTTTCCAAGGTGGCTGTCTCTTCAGATTTTGCTAAGCTTGTTAAACACAATCCTGGCAAGCCCTAGAATGTTGGGGTTATGTAATCGGAAGATACGAAGACTTCTGTTCAGTACAGTGTTTATTTGAACTCTGAAGTAAAACTGTAGTAGATGCTATTCACATGACGTCGTGGTAACGTATATGATGTCATACTATTATGACGTCATATAATTATAGGTTATAGACTTTGTATGGGAAAATATGACGACCGAGTTTTTTGGCGCGTAGACGGACCGAGCTTGGTTCTGCTGCTTGATATAAGGGCAGTGTCATCAGCAAAGTCAAGGTCTTCAAACTTGCTGGTAAATGTCCAGCTGAGGTTCATCAGATTTAAAGTAAAACTGAGGTTCATTAAGACTCACAGTAAAGCTGAGGTTCATCAGATTTACAGTAAAGCCAAGGTTGATAAGATTTACAGTCAAGCTGAGGTTCATCAGATCTACCGTCAAGCTGAGATTTAGTCAAAGTTGAGGTTCATCAGATTTACAGTCAAGCTGATATTCACAAGATTTACAGTCAAGCTGAGGTTCATCAGATTTACAGTCAAGCTGAGATTTACAGTCAAGCTGAGGTTCATCAGATTTATAGCAAAGCTGAGATTTACGGTCAAACTGAGGTTCATCAGATTTACAGTCAAGCTGAAGTTCATCAGATTTACAGTCAAGCTGAAGTTCATCAGATTTACAGTAAAACTGAGGTTCGTTAAGACTCACAGTAAAGCTGAGGTTCATCAGAATTACAGTCAAGCTGATTTTAACCAGATTTACAGTCAAGCTGAAGTTCATCAGATTTACAGTCAAGCTGAGGTTAACGAGATTTACAGTCGAGCTGAGATTTACAGTCAAGCTGAGGTTAATCAGATTTACAGTAAAGCTGAAGTTCATCAGATTTACAGTAAAACTGAGGTTTGTTAAGACTCACAGTAAAACTGAGGTTTACATGATTTACAGTCAAGCTGAGGTTCATCAGATTTACAGTCAAGCTGAGGTTCATCAGATTCACGGTAACTTCAGGACTGAGAACTCTTGAGGATTCGCTGTACTTAGAATTAATGCCACAGAGATTTACAAGATCCTCAGGGCTTCCCCAACTCTTAGTAACCTCAACATGATTCACGATAAACTATAAATGATGTAATTCATGGTCACCTCAATTACTCACAGTAACCTTAATGTTGAACATATTAAATGATTCACAGTAACCTTAATGTCAAACATATCAATGCCTCGTTCACACGGATGCGCATTAAATTTTACTTTGCATTAACTTTGATGCGAAGTAAAATAATGCGCATTAAATTAATTCGAATTAATTAAATAGCATTCACACAGCCGTAATATTTTAATGTGAAGTAAAATAATGTGCATTAAATTTGTATGCATCTCTAAATTAAAGGATAAACTATATTATTGAAATTTTTTTAATAGATATTTTAATGAATATAGTGTAGATACAGAATTCATTGTTCAAAACACTAGACCTATATATTTTTATATATAGTGTACATGTTTACAATGTAAGTTGTAACTGATCTACATACAAGGAGTTTTGTCATGTTTGTTTTGATATGTTCCTAAGAAATTACTTATTTCCTCTGACGACCAGCATTCACTCTAGACAATATGTTGCTTCTTTATGAGCCCAGTTTAAAAAAAAACTCAGTACCTTAATGTCGAACATACTCAATTACTCACAGTAACCTTAATGTCGACCATACTCAATTACTCACAGTAACCTTAATGTGAACATACCAGTGTTCGAAATTGGTTTAAAACTTGGTATAGACCAAGGGTCTATGCCAAAACAAGATGACATAGACCTCATCGAATTGGCATAGACTGCAACATTGAAAAAAAAAATCACAATTCTTTTTTCATTCACTTCTAATGTACTTAAAAAGTATAATTTGAAAAAAAAATCAAAAAACACTTTTCATTTACTTCTAATATACTTAGAAAGCATATTTTCTTTCCGTTTCCACAACAATATCCTCCTTTCCACATAACATTTATCAGACATCGACTGACCATGTAGGGGTCTTTTGGGATAACTTTAAATCTAGAAAATTGGCATAGACAATTTGGTCTATCTCAATTGCAATTGGCATAGACCAGTGTCATTTGACATAGACTCGGTCTATGGTTAATTTCGAACACTGACATACTAAATGATTTACAGTGACCTTAATGTTGAACAAACTCAATGATTCACAATAACTTAATGTTGAACATACTAAATGAATCATTGTAACCTTAATGTTAAACACACTCAAAGATTCATGGCAACCTCCAAATTACAAAGCATACCGTGATTCACAGTACCTTAAATCTGTCATACCAGCCATTTTTATTTTTCACAGAAATACTGAACTATTTGGTATATTTTGAATTAAAACAATGAGAAAATTGGACACTTTTATTTCTTATTATTTGTCATTAGAAAACTGTCTTGTATACAAAGATACTCCGAGAATAAAAGATTCAAGATTTACTAACACTCTTACCAACCCCATTGTAAGGCTGGCTAAAACATAAGTTAGTATGCCCATTATCTTTACTTCATGTACAAACAGAATCTTGCTTTAAGCACAGGACTTGATCAAAGATCTTAAATTACTGTACAACCCTGTAGTCTCTCTTTTAAATTTATCAAATCTTGTCCACAGAAAAACATGAAATGGAAAATTGTAGAATACAACCCAAAATTATAGAATACAACCCAAAATTATACAACAGAATGCATAGTAAGTGAAAATGAAATACCACTACAGAAACAAAATTCAATTCTCAGCATTTGCCATTGTAAATCATTCAAAAATGGCATGTTATAAAACATCAGAAAATAAATAATATAGAAAAGGTGTAATGCTAATTCTCATTCAATATCAATCTCTAATAATCTATGCATGGATCCGGAAATGAGGTGGGGGAGGGGGAGGGTCTAACAAATCCTAAGGGTCTAATAACTAAATGTAAATTTCATAAAGATAAACAAAATATGCATTATTGACAATTCATTGGAAGTTCAGAACCCTGGATCCCTGCTTGCCCATTCTAATCCCTGACCTAGCTATATGTATATCAAGACTTGCAGGAAGTCCAGCCAGGGGCAAAAAAGAATCGGGTTTGTGTGTTTTCGAGGGCAAAAACAGGGGGAAAATGTAGTAGTTAGGGCTATATGGACCATGGATATCAGCCTGGGTAGCTCAGTGGTTAGAGCACCTGACTAGTAATGCAGGGGTCCTGGGTTTAACTCCAAGTCCAGCCACAAATTTTCTCCTTTCCTATACACTACAAATGTTAAAGTATGTGGTAAGGCACTGAGATTCCGATGTGATTCATTAACAGGTTATATACTACAGTGACAAGTTGATACATTCTAAAAATGTAATGAATCTGTGAATATATGTGATAATTTGGACGTTTTCATTCTCAATATCATGATACAATGCCATTTTAAATTTGTAAAATGATTTTAACATGAATTTATTAAAACTGAAATATTAAATGGTAAAATATACATAAAAAAATCCTCATATCATAATTTCAGAATTGATCAAAACCAACCAAGAGTATAAGTACTGGTATATACAAATAAGTAAAATGCATATCTGGCAATCTTCTATCACAAAGATTTACAAGAAGTGTTGACTACTCATCTACATAATTATATACATGAAATAATGTATAAATAAAACACAGTATATAAATCTTGACACTTTTGAAGAGAAAATTCTAAACAAAACTCTAACTTTTTTACAAAGATATTGTAGCTATCCAAATGATATAATTTGCCATTATCTCCTTGTGGGTATGTGCTGATAAGGTTATGATATGTTAACTAGACCAGTTAAGGCTTGTCATGGCCCGACATACAAGAGGCCTGGGAGTCTGTCACAATATTTGTCTGCTCTTGCCATGTACTGCATCACACTGTGTCTGACATTACCTCAGGATACACCTAGTGTGTCTGTATTCGCATGTAACAAACTTCATGTGGAAAAAGCTTTGTTTCAAAACGCACTCTATACAATTAGCCTCTATGCGCTAAAAACTAAGGTATTAGTCCTATGAAAATTTGGTTCCAATAAAATCTGCACACTGGGATTCTGTGTTTTGCTGCACTCTTCATCTGATGCCTCTGCGAGCTAGTTCCTCTCGGATTTTTCTGAGATATGTGGAGTCTGGATACCCACTAAAATAATGATTGATATATGATATTTATATGATATTTGTTACACCAGTAGTCACATGACGTGCCCGCCCATCCCTGATAAAATGAATCGGTAGTGCAATTTGTGCGATTCAAGCATTTCGATTCATCTGGAGTGTAGGGGGCATCAATTACCTATGATACCCATTACCTATGATTCAGCTCAATTATCTATGGCATTATAATGTAAAAACATATACACTGTACATTAACAGATCTTACACAGGTGATTCTCACAGAGCATAAAATACAATATAAGTCATGAGCTTCTTTTTTTTTTTTCATTTATGAAACTTGTTTCAACCAAAACATTCCCAACATAAACAACGTACATTCAAAGGGTCTACATTTCTATAAATAAAGTTTATGAAAAACTATCATCACAGCCAAAAAAAAAAAAGAGTAAAAGAATTCTTTTATATAACTGAGATAAAATGTGGATGAATGTATGCTACATACTTGGATCCATGCACTGATGTTTTGTGTGAGACACACCATTCTACAGTTCCTCGGCTGCTGACTCTAAACACCAGATCTGCCTCGAAGGCCTGCTTTAACAGGCATAATATTTGTCTGCCTTCAGAAGAGTTAGGGAGGTAGGCCTTGTGTTGTACTCCTGTGTACGCACTGCGACTGCTGGACCGATCTTTATTTCTCTGAAAAGTTAAAAATAATGGCAGGTCATATACTGGTGTATCAAGAGCAAAATCAAGTTTTTATAAAATACTAAGTAAAGTGTTGAAAGGTAATGGACAATAAAACATGAACCTACAGAGTGTTCAGCTTTTATCTCACTAGTAACTATAAACCTACAGGGTGTTCAGCTTTTATCTCACTAGTAACTATAAATCTACAGGGTGTTCAACTTTTATCTCACTAATAACTATAAATCTACAGGGTGTTCAACTTTTATCTCACTAATAACTATAAATCTACAGGGTGTTCAACTTTTATCTCACTAATAACTATAAACCTACAGGGTGTTCAGCTTTTATCTCACTAATAACTATAAATCTACAGAGTGATCAGCTTTTATCTCACTAATAACTATAAACCTACAGAGTGTTCAGCTTTTATCTCTCTAGAACACTCGAATGCTGACAATGTACATCAAGTAATACACGTAACTGAGGTATTTACATGTATATTTTGTCACCTTTGATGTGGTCCTCATAAGCTACTTTATAATCAACGGCAACATGTAGATATTACATACACAGAGAAATATTTGCCCTTGTTTTATTTTTGCATTTGTCAAAGGGCAAAATTAAGACTGGGAGAAACATTTTTTCTCTCTTATTTCTCTTTTAACAAAACGGTGTCAGGGCAAATTCAAAATGGAGTCAAACTGTCTGACCGTGTAGAATGGTGAAAATAACATGGGGCAAAAATAACTGTTTATCATATCTCTACTAAATCATTCTTCATATAAAAGTAATATGCTAAAACTGAGTGTCTATTTTCGTGAATATGCACCATTCTCCTCATCTGAGGACTACTCCCTGGAAAATCACACTTATAAAATGGACATTTCAGGAAATAGCAAATCTATGGTCCCCTTCAACAAAAAAGGTTTTTCCCTTGGCCGCTTTGCCACCTTGAGAAATAGTTTTCTTGTCTTGAGGACCATAAATTTGCTATTTCCAAAAACACCCATTCTACAACTGTGTAATACAGTATCAAACCTCAAAAATAAAGAACATCACTGACACCACCAATTCATGACGACAACTCAAGTTGCTTTAAAGTTTGAAAACGTACACAGAAACACCACACACCCTACTGCAAAAAATTTCAATTCTCTTTATGTTTAAAGCCAGAATGAGTTTAGTACTTACTAGCATTTTTCCACTGGGAATATCATACTGAATTTCAATGGCTCCTTCACAGTACTCATACCCAGGGACACACATGTTCCTCCTGGTCATGTGTGACATGGTACCATGGGGGTTGGAGGAATGGACCACTGTGCTCATTAACAAGCTACGAGGTGAGGATTCAACTTCTTCTGAGGTGGTCTTATTCAGCTCAGAATTGGAGTACATAGCCCCACACTGTGGACACTTTGGCCCGTGTTTACGGAACTGTCCTTCAATGCAATCCACACAAAATGTGTGATTGCATTTGTACAATGTTTTTGATTTTCGTATTTTTCCATGACATATTTTACAGAAGGAAATCTTATCTATACTGGGACTCTCCAGGTTGACAGGAAGACTGTGAAATTCTTCGTTGTATTCTCTGGCATAACTTTTGAATGCACCATTACTAGTCTGATTCATTTTTAGTTTGGATAATTCTCTTTCAATATAAAAGGGCTCCATGGTGGTTGCCCCAGAACCAGCTTTAAGTGGGGTGTTTTTTGTGGTGACGTTTTGAGATGTCTTTGTTTTTGGTTTTGCTCCGCCACTTGGTGGAGAGGTAGTGACCAGGGCTGGTTTCATCGTTGGTGGTTGTCGTGGAGATTTGGACTCCTCTGCATGTTTAGTATACGTAGCTTGACTTGAAGATCTACTTGAGCTTGAAGGACGAGGTGATTTCTTCTCCAGAGTAGAACTGCTTCCACTGACCTTTAGACTAGAAGGCATCTTTTTACTAGAACTGTCTTCATGAATCTTTTTATCACTAGCTGCTGGTTCACTTCTAGCTTTCAATCTTGACAAGGAACTAGATCTTCTACGAGCACGAGATGTCTCATTGTGCACTTGGTCAGTTTTCCGTCCAATATCAGTTGTCATGTCGTCCTTAATCTGCGATCTTGCTGATGCTGATCTCAGTTTGTTAGTTGTGGCTCTCCTCTTCTCCTGCAGTCTGGTAAATCTGTCGATGGCCTCTGCTGTGGCACGATCCTGCCCCCCATCCAAGAGTGACTGCAGAATAGCAATGGAAGTAGCCACGCCGTCCTCGTTCGTGTTAACGAGATTTATCTCTCTCAGGTGGCTTGAATCTCCTACCTCACTGTGGAAAATGAGTGCACCATCCAGGAAACATTTAATGGAAACGTCCAGAGGAGATCCAAATACTCCTTTTAATAATGAAAATAAGACAAAATACAGGAAATGTAAAATAAACATACATGTCAAATGCTGCATCTTGTAGATGTTTTATGATCAAAACAGGTTTAAAGATTTCTCTAGATTTTTTTTTCAATTGAGTTTCAATTAACTTGACCATAGCAATACTCTACGTTAATGCTCCAAAAGATTCAATACCTACAAAGACAAGAAAACTAGATGTGTCGATGAGACACCAATGCCCCACTGACATACAAGTTTGAAATATTTAAAAGTCCAAGGATGTGAAAATAACATCAGGTGCAAATAAAAAATAGAATATAATGTTACATATACTGCTTTTATTTTTTTTGATAAGTGCTGAAGAGAATTGAATCAAATGTATTTTCAAGGGCGTGGAAGCACAAAGTGGACACTCTTTGGATGCAGAACGAAAACATTGACTTATTTCATTAACTGAGATTTTATATAGAATATTGAATTCATCAAAGTTACCAAAACCAAGTTGACAATAAAATGAATCAAATTCAAATGAAGTTTTTGCATACTCTGTTCAACTGACACATATTTGTAACATACTAATAAAAAAATCAACTCCATTTGATTGTCATTGCCACATCCAGCAATAACAAAAGCTCTACATTTCAACCAATAACATGGCAGCAAAATTACCTGAACTGATGCATGGCAGAGAAATTGATGGGATCCATAGTTTGTTGGCATACTTGAAGATGTTGACATAGGTGAGAATCAGTTCATACATACACCTGTCAGGTAGATTGTCCAGCCAGATCGGACCCACTGCATGCAGAACATGAGTCACCTCTCTGGGTAGTCGGCCCCCTGCACGTGTGTGCATAATTTCCCCCGTGGACATCAACCCATATTTTCTGATATATTCTTCACATTCTCTTTCCATGGTGGGACTGGCTGCTCGTGCAATGGCTCCCGCCACGCCAGCACCGTGAGCAAGGCTCCCATTGGCTGCATTCACGATGGCGACGGTGCTCATCTCCGTGATGTTTCCTGTACAGACAGTGACCTTCAGTAAATCGGCATAGAAAGTAAAACTGTTGGCCTGTGTTAGATCAGACATCATGGCTGCCCGCTGGCTGTGTCTAAGGGACTCCAGTTGAGGCTCTAGTAAACTATGAGAAGACAGCCGCCTTTCTATGACTGAGGATGACGTCTTCTCTGGAGAACTGCCGGTGCTAGGTTTCACACTGTCCATATCCACCTGGTTCAGCGCGCTGCTGGATTTTACGGTCGTTTTGGATGATTTTGATGCCCCTCCTTTCTGTTTGTTAGTGTGGATCAGACTAGAGAAGTTCTCAAATGTATGATTGGCATCATCAAACCTAATATACATAAAAATGTCTATAATTAAGGGAGATGTTTTGCTTACAAGAGAAATCATTCCAGACTCACAGAGTGATCACTCTGAACAAGTAAATCACTGAATTACACTGAGGACATGATTAGGATACTTGATTCTAACGATCTGACACACCCGGGTTAATCGGCGACACACTTGATTGTGAGCCGGAATTGCACATGCATCCTGCCAGGTAAGCCTTTTGAGCCGGAAAATTTTGATAGTCGAAGGCAGCTTCAAGCTGGCGTCCTTGGAGACAGTAGTATCGAGAGTTGATTATTCTAAGACAAAATGTTTTTAATTTTTACACTGGTGAAATAAACATGATTTGTAAATATCTTGGTCATTTCTATGCCAAATAATGTTTATACAATAGAAGGTCAACATTTTCATTAATGTACTGTAGCTGGCTCACTTGATTCTTAGCGTGTCGCCGGGTATACCCAGCTTAGTTCGATTCGGCCAGATTTTTTCAGAATCAAGTATGCTAGATATGTCATAATGGCTAACAAGTTACTTAATTTAATCAACTGTCTGATGGCAGAGTATAGAAATATACTAGTCTACCTGAACACAATGACCCATACATCATCTGAGAATTTTATGATAACCATAATAGTATCAATTTTCTTTTTCACAAATTAAATTTCATGTTTCAGAATTGCATATTTCATGTTAAAGAATTCAAAATGTTCAGGCCCCCTCCTATGCATACCTCCCTTTGGCTTCAGATTAGCCTACACATGATATAATTATAACATATACCATTGACATGCACCGACTTTAAGTAAACACACAAGGAAACAATGCATTGTTGACTGAATTAAATGACATATTGGTTTTCGTGATGCATTGCGTCAGCTGTCAAATTCAGTCACTGGTTCAGAACTCCTGTAGATTCCTTATTTCACAATTTGGCGAAATGTCTTGAATTTATGTCAAATTGTGTGAACATGAATCCATGTGTAATCTGTTAATCAAGAGATCTTGCATGTATTTTTACTATTTTAGCAATAGAAAATTAAAAGTGAGTAATTTTATTTTGTGAGTGATGCCTCTTGCGAAATTAAGAGATAATAAGTTCCTCGCATATATTTAGGAATGTACAGTATCTTGGTGATCCTGGAGTGATTCAATCTTAATACTTAATTCATAACTATTCAGTAATGTCAATTCAAGATAATCACGAACCAAAGCATCCCCTCTCAACAAAATAAATACTGGATTGCAATATAGCAAGAAAAGGAAAACTTTCTGTTATTGTTCAGAAACTATACAAAATACTGCTTGTTTTGATTTTGCTTCAAATTCATACATTTACATTAAATTGTAACAATGTTAGCAATATACATTATAATAGTATCATGCTCTCTCTGTCTTTTTTTCACAGTCACTTATGAATATTTAAATAGTCATTTATACATAATATGACATATGTATTTTATATAAGGGAGAGGATTATTTATCTAAGTTTTGGAACTTGTATTCAGCTCTTTAGACTGATTAGCATTAGAACATGTTCAAATCAATATAGCTATATATCATCCCCTCTGAACATAAACGTAGACATGCAGGGGAACATTTACACACTCTCATGACGTAATATCATCTTTCCTTATATCTGGGATTTCTACTCACAAACACTATGTCTAATCTAATGAGGACCAGTTTCCATTGAGAGGACACCCACCTTTTGGTCGGTCCCTCAGCAGAATCCTCATCTGAGCTGTTGCCTACGTTTGAAGGAAATGCATGAATAGATTCACGACCATTGACACTTTGCAGACTCAGAATGTCCTCAGGACGATCCCGTTGGTTATGGTATCCAGGGAGATCAGCAGTTTTGCTGGTTTCGTTTCGATACGATGTTGACTGTTTTGTAATCGGATCTGGATATTTATTTCCTAGATGAGATTCAGCAGATGTTGGGATTTTCTTTGACGCCGTGAAGAGTTTATCTGGCTTCCAGTCACTTGACTTGTGAGAATGTGAGAACAAGTCAGCGACTCGATCGTCGGAGAATGAACCTAGATCTTGGGTCCACTCTGCTCCAGGACTGGTGACAGGACGGACATTACTGATCGCTGATTTCACCTGAGTTTCATCATCAATTTCCATCGGTAAGTTCCTTCTGTCACAGAACTTGCTGTCCCTGGTCTGACTTTTAATACTCATCTCCTTGTGTTTGCTTTTTCCCTTTTCTCTGAAAAATGAATCTGCTTCATAATCATCTTCATTGTCTTCAGCTCTGTCTCCATTTTTACTCCAGTAAGGAGCTGGATTCTCTTGCTTGCCACTGCTTGAAAGAAAATGTTCTGATGGCTCTAATCTATTTGATTTCCCCTCATGACTTAACTGGCTAAGATTTTTATGTGAGTTGTATCCCTTGTTTGATGCTCTTGAATGAATTCTTTCCTGCTGGTGTATATATCGACCAATAACTTCCCATGCCATTTCAATCTGATGCATATTCCCTTCCAAAATACAACATCCTGTTGAGTCGGAGGTCAAGGTCAAATTAATGATGTACAGAAGATGGTCCTTACAGGAAGAAACTGATTCTATCAGCAGGGATACAGCAGGATCTACTCTGGCTTGGATGGTGGAAAAAATCTGAAGAATGACAAGAATTTATTCATGAAAACATCATATTAATCCTAGTGATGGCAAATAAGTATTTCAATCCTCACTTTCCTTCCCTTTACATCCAGAGTCTCAAACCCAATACCCTACCTTATTACCTTTCTATATACATAATGTACATGCATGAAGTTTTCCTCTTTAAACATGATGGAAGTTTTGAGAAATTTGGCAAAAAGAAACTACTGGTAGAAAATTCAGTGGCACCACGATCTAATTAAAATCAGATACTTTGATCCACTCACGTATATTGGTGCACTAGCGATATAAGTGAGCGGATCAAAGGATCTAATTTTAATTAATTGGTGGCACCATCGATGCACTATTAATTTTCAGGTAAAATAAGACCTTAACTTCCTTGTATAATATGCAACCATGCATACAAATTTAATTTCAATACAATGAAACTTTCACAAAAATTGAAAATTTCAGTCAAATTTTGTTAACAGTGACCTTGAGCTGGAACTTTGTAACATTTTCATATGATATGTAATGATATCTGGTTGCAATTTCAATCCATTTAAGAGAGTGTTACCATGAACAGTTATACATTAACCAATAGGGATAGTCCACAAATACATGTAATATGTGTTATTCATACACCTTAATAAAGTATTAACCAATGGGGATAGTCTTTACATAATACGAGTCATTCACATACTTTAAAGTCATGTACATTGTAGTAGAACAAGAACAGGATTTTACATGTACTTCAACTAGCATTCTGAGAGTATTGCATGGCAATACATAGTCCCCTACCGGTTGCAAAAATTACTGTACCACAACAATATTCAAAGTTCATTACGTAAGTTATGGTAAAAGGAAAAATTGGGGAACCAGGATAGGAATGGTTGGAAATCAACTACTATTTGAGTAGAGACTAGACCAGGAAAAAAGACAAATTTATAATTAGGTTTAGGTCTTGAACCAAGTCAATAAACTGTGACATGTAGATGATCATGAATAATTCAGCTATATTGTTGTATTACTATGCTAGAAGTTCAGTGCAGTACTCTTATCTACAAAGATAGGAAAGTTGGATGTAAACAATTAATTCATGCTATTTTTCTAATTCTAAGGACCATGACTTAATGAAAAATCAATGGACCAAGACGAAATTCGAACTTGATCTGTAACTTGTTATGGTAAAGCAACGTACCAAATATCAAATGAATATCTGCAAGCACAACCAAAAAAAGTCTGGCAAACTGATAATTCATGCTATTTTTCTAAGTCCAAGGGCCATAATTAAGTGAAAAATCAACGGACCGAGACGAAATTCAAACTTGATCTGTAACTTGTTATGGCAAAGCAACATACCAAATATAAAATAAATATGTGCAAGAACAGAGAAAAAAAGCTCGGGAAAACTGGACTGATGGACAGACTGACAGAGCGCAAACCTAAAGTCCCCTTCAACTTCATCGGTAGGGAACTAATAAAACTTTTATTTTTTTAAAAAGGGGGGGATAATCTTACATTAGGAGGAAGAATGTACAGCTCCACTTTTCTGCCCGATACTGTATGCTCATCAAGGGACATAACCTGTGCTGCCACTGAAAGAGATGTGACATACAAATTGATACCAAAATGACAACCAGAAATTTAAATAATCCATTTACATACATGTACATTGTATTCATAAAAGCTTTGTTATCAATAGTGATCGTTTAGTATGTAAATTTTTACGTAGCTGCCAACCTTAGCAATCTGAAAATGGACGAGTATTTGCTTTAAGTGGGTCTGGTATGTTGAATTCTGTCATTAAGGAATAAAGGTCCGTCCAGCTATTTTTTATCATGTGGACATGAAAACAGACAGTATGGGGGAATACAATATCCATACAATTATACATAAATAACCCCCTGTTTGGTTTTCATAGTTTCATAGCCCTTTTAATACAAATAACCTCAAACATTTATTTGTACTAATATTTTGAATTAACTTGTCGTCCCCCCCCCCTCCCCCCCCCCCCCATATTTAGAAGTCTTTATGTCAAGTTGAAAGTTTAGTATTTTCATCGAGAATTAAATAAATGCACTGAAACGGTAAATGTAAATATTGGAACACGCAGTTTTAACACTCTAGACATTCTGCTGAGTAGTTTAAACATTGACAAGAAGCCCACCAAATAGGAATGTTTTAGGCAAAGGAAACAAAGTGTATATACACATGTACTTAAAAAGACTAAAAGAAAGTACATAAAAAGTTCTATGGTGCATTTTGCATGCTAATTTAGTAATAACTAATATGTCAGTTAATGATTTTATTCGTTGTTTATTTGTTCATTGTACTATACAAATCTTGGTTGTATACCAACATGGTGATGTCAATAAATAAATTGAACTGTTAAAGAGTATAATCTAACAAATTGTAGCCTACAAATTTCCAAAGATGTCTTATCAAACTGAATGTGTACTTATTTTAACGTAGTTGAAACTCTGCACCATTTACGGCAAGAGTATTCCACCTCAAAGCCTCATGCCTGGATTTCTCGAAATTCATTTAAAAGTTGAAACTTGGACTTAAATATGAGATTTTACTCAAATTTTGACTGCTCAAGTTAAAAAAATAAATAAACTTAAGTCTGCGATTTTTTCGAGAAATCCAAGCCTGCAAAATTTATGCACTACATAATCATGATTTAGTGCCTCTTCTGTATTCAGTAATGGATAAATAGTTTAATACTTTACTGCAACTGTAAATGGGTGCTCTTGCTTCACCATTATCGCAATTCACCTTTGAATTAGAACGCTTTACCCGATATAGTATTGCGTTGTGCGACGACACAATTGAATGAGATGATTGAACAGTTTGAATGACATATTTGATGTAATACACCAAGAGTTTTCATTGGACGATTACAGCCCGCCCACTTTCTCGAGCGGATTCAGGTGATAAGATAAAATGGATGGACTAGAAAATTACTAGCTGCAGAACTGTAGCTCTCTGAAAAAAATATTGTGACGGAACTAAGAGCTACACCTCTAATAAAAACCTTCGATGTACGGGGCACAAAAAGCTGTGCATGGTTGAGGCCTAATATCGGTGTATTCTTGTGTTGCTGTCTCAAAAATCTAATATAAAAAAATTCTTAACATATTTTCCTACTATACTTGTGTCCAAACATACCTTCAAATATTCATTAAAGCCACACACGACCCAAAAACTCGCAGCTTCAAATGATTTCGTTTGTTGACGTAGCCATGTTAGGTAGCCGGTCAATTCGAACTCTTGCTATTGGTATATATTCATAAAATTGGTTGTAAGTTATGTATTCGCTCTTCATTTATTTTAAACACAAATAATTAATATAAATTAAAAAATATAGTTTTTGTAAAGGTTAAATAAGCTCTTGATTAACGAAAATGCTACATAAGCCCATTATGGTCCTTAACACTCGTGTGGCGGAGATGGAGACCGGTCCAGACTAATGAAAGCCGCATTGCCGTGAGTTTAGCTATTTGAATAATTATCATCTAATGGAACTGGGATGATATATTATTTGAAATATTTAGCTAAAATATTTGTGGGGTATTAGTTCACATCTAGACGTTATTGTACCAATATGGAAACAAACCGAGATTCAAATTGACTGGCTACCTAACATGGCTACGTCCGTGAACGAAATCATCAAAAGCTGCGAGTTTTTGGGTCATATGGGGCTTTAATAAATATTTGAAGGTATGTTTGGACACAAGTATAGTAGGAAAATATATTAGACATTTTTTTTATATTAAATTCAGTAGACAACAACACACAACACAAGAATACAACTTTTTCTCTTTCTTCGTTTGAAGTTTGTTTCCAGATCATATTTTCAAATGCCGACTACTCCCGTATAAGGGAATTTGGGCAGACTTTTTCATATGGACCAATGAGAGTTTCTGTTGCATTTTGCAATTGTTTTACCAACAAATTCAATTGTGTCGTCACACAACGCAATACTATATCAGCCAAAGCGTTCTAATTCAAAGGTGAATTGCGATAAAATCTTTTACATTTACAGTATCTATAGCTCAACCTTAGCCCAGAAATTATGAAAGAACAATTGTGAATGACTTTTACATTGTCATACTATTATTGAAAAGAATTAGAAAATTAACTGGTTTCATGAGTCAAGCCTTGAGATTGTCAGAAGATTCTAAAATTGGTAGCCATATCTCAAAGTTTCTGATCAGATGTCTAATTCCATCGACCTTTTGTGTAATACCAACAAATCGTACAGATCACAGGAATTCCTTAAATTAAAGACATTTTTTATACCATGACTCTCTTGGAAAATGATGACAGCATCGTTATTCATCAGCGGGGAGTAAATCTTCTCTATTGGGCCTCCACCATTCTCCGGCTTACTGAAATACACCTTCAACTCGTCCTCTCGTGTTGTTGTTCCCAGACCAGTGACACGTATACTGGACATCTTGTAAAGTCTCCAACCAGCAGTTAGGTTACATCAGAAACCATGACAATGCCTACAACAGTTAGGTTACATCAGAAACCATGACAATGCCTACAACAGTTAACAGTAGGGTTGAAACGATACGCCCCCCTTCACGATATGATACATATTGCAATACTTACACATGTATGCCATGATTCAATACTTTCAATACGATACAATTTACAGAAGAAACCAATAATAATATTGAAGAAAAATTTAATTACCAAGATTCACATTCATAATATAAAAAGCAAAATGTTTCTAAATTGCCAAACGGTAAAAATGCATGTTGGCTCTGTAGTTTATACAGATAAAATTCATTATTATTTTCGTAAGACTCAAGGCAAACAACAGTCTGAACATTATTTGATGCTATTTGTCCCTTATGCAGGTGATAATAATCATTACAGGCAGAACCTGATGTATTTTACTGAACCAGTTTGTAATAAGTGTATCGAACAAAAAATCAAGGCAATGAATCAAATATTGAATCAAGGGTTTATATCGAACAGTATTGATATTTCGGTGAATCGTTTCAGTCTTAGTCAGCAGTGTGTTTATTGTTTAACTCCTAGTAATTCCAACAGTACATCTACTTTTAACTCTGATGCTCATATGAAATGAAAATTTAAGCAATGACAGCGTGTATTAAACTTCATGTTTACATGAGACTTGGATTCAAATACAAGGTAATTTGATTAGATGTCTGCTCTCATTGTCTTAATCAATATCATACTTATGTCCCATTAATACAAGGCAAAGCTCTCTTTATGTTTGCATAGGGTTTATAAGTGCAAGTGCTTTTTCTATAGACATAACAGGGAAAATGAAAGGTGGTAGGAATGCTGCATCTTTCATTGCCTTAGAAGATTAAGTTTATCCTCACTACCACTGATTTGTGACTTCTACTATCTAAACTTTTATTTCTTCCACCAAATAAGACATTTGATAACACATTTATAAGGTGCAAAATAGAACCACATTTTCACTTGTCAATCACATAATATTATTCCAAGTTCTTACAATCTACTTGGGAGATTTTATGAGAGTAGGGGTATTTCCTAAAAAAACCAAAGGGGAAAAATTCATAGACAAAATCTAGACACAAAAGAATCCTGAATCAATACAGTAAGACTGGACTCAAACACAGATTGAGGCAGTTCAACTTTTCATTTGTGCAATTGTCCATGTACATGTCTCAAAACTTAAACAGGTTGGGAACACTTCCCCTACAGCGAGATATTCTTGCAAAAACGTGATTATCCCTCTCTAATGAGAGTAAATATATCCCGTACAATCGAGAAAAACACCCATGGAGTGCATCTCTTCGTGTTTCACCTGAAAAGAAGAAAAAGTGCCAAAATGTCTGATACTTCTGCAAATATATATCAATCAAAACTAAAACATGTGTATTGGATTTCAGACTGCTTCCCTCTTAAGCAGCAACTTTGATATGCAATTTCTTGACTGTTGTCAATATTATAGAGACAATCCGCGTCATGTTGATTGTGTGTCGCACTTATTCAGCATTGCACGGAATTTGCCATTATTTTCAATAAAGACACCAAAACACATGTTTATGGTAATGTTTACTTTCTCGCTAAAGCGGGATAATCACATTTTAGTGCGACGTTCTCAAGTTAGGGGAAGTGTTCCCAACCATGGACAAGATTTTTGGTAAAAAAAAATTACTTGAAATCTATACTGCTGTGTAAAGCTAGCAAAAATGACACTTTACAAATCTGTAGCTACGTAGATGCTAGTCTGTATCAAAATTTAGCTTGCGTCGAAGTCGTGTGTGAAAGGAAGCTCTCACTATATTCTGTGACTAGATCATTTGCCCAAGTATTTAAGCCTTACTGTCATTTTGTAATGATTGTTGACATTCCTCGAAACTGAATCACTAGATCAATTGAAGAGCAAAGATATTCCTTAAATAACGAGATGCCTAGAAATTTTGCTCCCTTGTAATGTATACGAATACATTCACTTTTTGAAAGCGCTTACTGACTACACAACATTCCGAGATTCAACTTACCATTAGTAATTTTCTTTTATGGTATCTTTTACTTACTGCTTTGAAAAAAATAAGATTTTATATAAAATTTTATATAAAATTTCCATAGTGACTGTTTGTATGTTAAAAATGAAAGTGGTTCTCCAAAGGTCAAGGGAGATAACAATTAAAATTAAGAATCTCGAGCCCGAGTTGTATTAATATTTAATTTGCATCAAAATGTAAATATGAATTGTACTCATGTAAAATTATTAATTAGAAATTGAAATAAAATAGTTCCATACCCCATACACATCCATTTACTTAATTATCTTTAGATATGCAATCAATGGTCAATTCATTTTTTTTTACATCGGGCTTGGTATTGAGATTAACATAAATCGTATCCCCTGCCATGTGCGTCTTCAAAACACGATAAATATTATGTTGGATGAATAAATATTTTTGTGATTCCCAGAAAAAATATAAGAAGTTGTCTATAGCAGTACTGTGAGTAGCTATGATTTTTTGAGTGTCAAAATTAAGTAAACTGTTGTCAGACCATGATGTAGCCTGACAGGGTCTTGCTTTTCTGAATAGTGTAAACATGCATATCTTTGGAATATTTTTTGGTTTAGTAAGCTTTCCATCCCACACCGCTTCTGAAATTAAGTTGATGTTGTCATAATCCTTATATTTGTTGTTTATATATTCAATACTGTATATATACTTTTAGATAACCATGCCACAAAAAGGTGCAGATGCCTCTCTCAAGAGAGCTATGACAAAGTCATCAATCACAGTATCTACAGCAGTGAAAAAGAAAAAAGTAATAAAAGATGAAAACTTTCCTAGAGGTGGAAGTGTCAAGACAGAATTGGGAATTGACCATGTATCAGTGGAGAGTGTTGCTAATCCAGAAGCAAACCTCTTTAAGGTATTTGATATCTTTTTCATTGATAAGTAAGGCCAACGATAAAAATTGTTGAGTTTCCGCTAACGTTCCAAAAAAAATTAGGGTAGGTAGGTAGGAAATAAATTTTTTTTTTTTTAAATTTTATTTTTTCAAAGTATGCAAAAACATTGTAAACTCCAACAAGTGTAGTATAGGAAGGAGGAGAAAATCTTTGGCTGGACCGGGAATCGAACCCGGGACCCCTGCATTACTAGGCAGGTGCTCTAACCACTGAGCTATCCAGGCCGATATCCAGTCTGTATAGCCCTAATTACTACATTCCTCCCTCCTTAAAATCAATTATAATTTTATAATTGTCTTTCAATATCAACCCAGGTTCTTTTCGCCCCTGACAGGCCAACCTGCACCATTAGGGGTGGTCAACGGCATCAAATGTAGTATGGGAAGGAGAAAATCTTTGGCTGGACCCCTGCATTTCTAGTCAGGTGCTCTAACCACTGAGCTATCCAGGCCGATATCCACGGTCCGTATAGCCCTAATACGGAACTTTCGGGATGTACCGGAACGACCGGTTATATTTGACTTTTATACACAGCAGTTACGTGATAATAACCAATTGTAGGGCAAAGTTGACATAGGTATAAGTGGTGTTTCGCTAGCAGACGGTCTGTAAAGAGCTAGGCGCAGTCCTACGATGACGATCCTAGTCAGTGTTGGTGCTTAGTACCTGGGTGTAAATTAGATGGAATGGAAAAGACGCATTTAGATGTGTATCATTGGATGCAAGACATGAAGTTTTACCGATATCCCCAAGATACTCCCTAGATTTATTTTCCTCGCCAACTCACATAATTTAATAAAATGTATTTTACTATGAAATGGTTGTAGTGATTCCTTACTTTCAAAGATAGCATTTAAATGCGGGGATTTGATAGCAATTGAAGTATTCCATGTTTGTTTACTTAGTTGTTATTGTAATCCGGAAGTGACATGCCCTACAAATTACGTTCAACGCGCGATAAAAGTCAGAGTGGATCCGTATCTTGAAAGTCCCGTATTACTGCACAAGTTAAATGTTCTATTGAATTTTATACTTTCAAAATCAAATTTTGCTTAAATTGCATTGCAAGTAAACTTTCAATCATAACATTTCACCCGTTATTGGCTGAGGATTATTTCCAGATGTTTTATAAGAAACTATTTTTCAATGAAACATATCTAGCATAAAACACAAAAGTTAACTCCTCTATGCCACTATGCTCTACAAGTACCAGATATATTGTTTCTACATTTAGATTGGTTGTCATAGGAATACTTCTATTGGATATGTTTGACAGGAAAATAAAGTGATGGTTTTGAAAAAATATATTAAATCATCACCAAAATATCAACATCATTAACATATTTTAAGTTTATTAATACATTTCTGAATGTATTTTCACAATCTAAATGGAACAAGCGTAGGAAGACAGTCTGGGCAGATCCCACTTATCCTAATGGGATCCAACTCTCTTCCAGCTAAAACTTTTTACCGGACATAAATTTTTATTTTAAAAACAATCTGCACATCTTTTTATCCTCTCGGCTCTCACCAGCCATCAACAACTCGGATACCGATGCGCTCCCTGCTTTATTTGCGGCCTTTTTCATAGTGTTTTCAGTTAGAACTGCAGCAGAAACCAAGGATGTGCATACAAATTTGACAGACTGGACATTCATGTCTGTCACTCTGCATCATGACCTCCATATAAAACTAGGGTCCCCGTCTAATGCCCGTTGAAATGATAGCATAAGACAGTGCATGGCTATAAATAGCCACCGTCTAAAAACAACATAGGAGTTTGCAATTTTAACAAAAGAAAGTCTTCTATGGAAACATGACACTTGGCAGAGTCTCTCGACCGTTTGTTAACTTCAATTGTTAAATCATCGTTGCGTGAGCACGCATGGAAGTACTAGCCACTGGGTCAACCATCATCCATGCTGTTAGTTAGAAATATTATCCATGTTGTTTAAACGCTTGACACAATACCATGCAATTTTGTACATCATTAAAGCGTTTGAATGACTTCATCTCAATGTCTAACTAAACCGAAAACCAAGAACCGGGAATATATTTTTTGCGGGAAAATGACGATTTTTTTTTTTTTTAAATATCTAAAAGAAATTCTAGGGTCGGGGCTATAATTTAGGGTCGGTCGGGTTAGCGGAAACACAACACATTTTATCAGTGGCCTAAACATTCATTATTATGATATTTAGGACAAACTAATACATGTAAGGGGACTCCAAAATTTGTCTATGTATTACTTTATAAAAATACAGAGTTTTGAACCTTTCCCAAGTTGGAAATTTGTCGTTTATGTTTTTTGTAATTTTTATCAGGAGTATAGTTTTAGCATTTCAGTTTGGTTTATGTATAGGAAGTCGAGGAGGAACACAGGGCAATACAGTCCAGAAGAAAGAGGAAGGAAGAAGCCAAGAGAGTGAAGTCTCTGGAGAAACCAAGAAAGCTTAGTGTGGTGGACACACAACCAGAGCCTCATCAACTTACTACACAGGTAAATCGTTAGCTATATGTATGTTGATACAGTCACACCTCTAGATTGGATCTCAATACGGGAAATTTCCCGTATTGAGATCCTGTAAATTTTTTTTAATCCAAAACCATTGGCAATGATTAGTCATTTATATATATATATATATATATATATATATATATATATGAATAAATATGTAAGCATTCCAATTTAAGTATAGATTAATGTTTGACTGGGGTTGGGCTTTGATAGGGATTCAAAGTTTTGCATGAGGATGTGTATAGGAAATTTGGGGGGGGCCCGGGGATCTTTTGAAGAAGTAGTAGGGCCACACTAAATCATGTCAATATGCAAGTGTTTCCAAGTTGTGTGAATTTGCTGTTTGTTTTCCATGGAGCCCTAGGTTAAGTTGACGCTAATTTCAGGAATTTTACTTTATGCATGAATATACATTTGTAAGGGTGAAAAATCTTCAAAAAAGCATCTTTTCCAGAACAGCAAGACCACACTAGACATATTTATATCAAAGCATCTACTATGTTGTGTGGATTCAAGTTTGGTAAAATCATAACCCCATTCAGATAGTTGGGGGCATGAAATGGGGTAAAATTTGGGATGAAAGGTTTAAATATATATAGAAAAATAGCAAGGTCAAAGTGACTCAGGTGAGCACTGTTGATCATGGACCTCTTGTTTTTATGCACCAAAGAATATAAAGCAGACAACAAAAATGATGTCTTGATCAAGATACAAGAGGAAAAAACTTTCAGTGAATGAGAATGTTTTTCCAAACATCATACATGTTCAATGATTGTAAGAAGTAGGCATGTACAATAACTGTTTGGTTTATCAACAGCTACTCGCCCCAGGAATGTTGGTTCTTGGAAGTGTAAAAGAAGTTCATGAGTACAGCCTGGCCATTAGTTTGCCCAATAATCTGTCTGGGACCGTGGCCTTGACCCAGATTAGTCCCGGCTACACTCAACAGTTACAGCGGCTGGCCCAGGTGTCGTCGGAGGACATAAATTCAGAGGAAATAGTGAGTGACTTACTTGTGATCACAGAGTATTTGAATTAGTGCTGTAGTTTATTATTTACAGAAAAAATACTTATTTCATATGACAAATTTTTACTTACTCCATTTCTTGCATCATTCTTGTTTTTGTTATTCTAAATATTTTGCTTTAGCTACTGTTTACAGGGCTCGAAATTAACATATATGCCCGTCAGTCTGTGACTGGTTAAAAGTCTGGCGGACTGACTGACGTTTGCCCGTCAGTCCGTGACTGGTTAAAAGTCTGGCGGACTGACTGATGTTTGCCCGTCAGTCCGTGACTGGTTAAAAGTCTGGTGGACTGACTGACGTTTGCTCCAGTCCGTCCAATTGGACTCGTCAATTTTCCAAGATGTCATTTTGGAAAGCGTACTTATGGAATTTTAAACATGCATTTGGCATTCCTCTGTAGATATCAGACGAACCCGATTAGTAGATATAAATCTCACATAAGGGTTACAATATTGTCTGGGGCATATCTAGTTAAATTTCATTATTTCATTTTAATATGTTCATTAATAGTGAAGTAGGTTTAATTATTTCTGGAAAACTGGTGGACTGGTAAATTTTTCAGCAGACTGGTTGAAATTATACCCTGTCAGTCCGGCTGGACTGGTGACATAAAAAGTTTGTTTAGTGTGGGTTCACAACATTAAAGTAATTCCACTATCATGTGACGTCAAAAGATTTTGCAAAATAAATGAATGAATGATAGAAACATAAATTTTGTTGGATATATTTATAGTACCAATAGTTATTGTAAAAATTATTGTTAAACATAAAATATTTCAAAAGACTATTAAAGTTATATAAGAGTAATCAATGAATGAATCCAAGGGCAATAACTCTGTTTTCATTGATTTCTTTATCAAGTCCATATTGGAATAGATTTCCTTAATTCTTCACTGACATTTTGTATAATTTTGTAAAGAAACAGTTTTATGAAATTGCTATAAATACTATTATATCGTCATAACCTGTTTATGTGAAATTTTGATAATGCTGTTTAAGGAAAATTACAATTTTTTAATGTTGATATATGATTCTATTTATCTAAGTCTCGCATCTTAAGAAGTGCTTTGACCTATATAAGTTTAACTCTAATGAATGGACATAAATACACTTTCTATACTTTTATTAGATAATGATGCGAGTTTGAAGTTACCTTAATATTACAATATTTACATTCAGGATGTGGCAGACCTACACACATTATTTAAAATCGGCATGATCGTACCTTGTAAAATCCTGTCTTTACAAAACACAAAACAGTCAGGAGTCAAGGTCAGACTTAGCCTTATTCCAGAGGACATCAACAAGGACCTGACACCAGAGAGCCTGCACAACGGAATGGTCAGTAAATACATGTATATGGTACTAATTAGTACTTTGACGGTCATTAGATACATCTATATGGTACTAATCAATTTTTCTGACTCCCTTTTTTGCAGTTTTGTGAGATCAGATCAATCAAATTGAATTATCATGTATAAATATTAAAGTGTGTATTTCTTGTATGAAAATATTTTTTCTCAAAACTAAACACTTTGATTTTTCTTAGAGTCAATACAAACACATTTATATTGAATGCGTATACAGCTGTATACATGTAGTACAAATCTGTTTCATAATGAATCGTTTAATTGAATTACGAATTCATTTTAAACATATAGCAAATTACGTTTATGGCGAATTAGTGCAGAGTGTCCACAGAAATTTGCTATATCAGAGTTTTACTGTATGTTAAATAATAGTTATCAATAGAGACCACTTGAATCCTAAATGAGACATTTCTTCTCGGTAATTTCAAGAAACTCATTTTACATTTAATGCAAGAGTTTCAAATGACCAGCTCCGTTTACCTCCCATTAATTAATTCATAACATGTTACATATATACATGTTCGTTTAGAATGGATAAATTCTGCAGGTACTTGATCTGAATTTCAGACTCTGTTTGGGAGCATTTCCAGTGTAGAAGATCGAGGTTATGTAGTAGATCTGGGAATCAAAGGAATAAAGGCCTTCATGAAGAGCATGGATGCTGAGAAATTTGTACAGCTTCACAATGAAGGTAAAACTGGAGTGAGAGTTTCTCTACTCGCTCACCTGAGCGAAGTTTGTCTGTCGTCCATCTGTTTGTCTTCTGTTGTTTGTAAACTTTTCACAGTTTTGACTTCTCAAGAACCACTGGATTAACCAATTTCAACCAAACTTGGCCTAAAGCATCCTTTGGTGATGAAGATTCAAGTTTATTCAGATGAGGTAATATGGCTTTTTTCCAAAGGAAGATAATTAAGAAATAGCAAAAAAGTAGGGTGGGGTTTTTGAAAAATCTTTGCAAGAATCACTTGACCAGAAAAGTTTTTAACTTGCATAAAAGCTTGCTTATATAATGAAGATTTAAGTTTGTTCAAATTATGATACCCTGAGCAAGGATGGAATCACAAAAGTGATTTAAAGTTTTACAAATGGTATGTAAGAAATTCTTTAAAAATGGTCTCCAGAATTGCAAAGTTACAATTTGTCAAATTACTAATCAAGCCTAAGCCTTCTCATATAATTTAAATTAAAGTTTGTTTATGCTAGGGGCCAGGGCAGTAGGGATTCAAAGATTACATCGTAAAATCCAGTAAAATTCTTTTGAAATCATTCCGAAGAACCAAAAAAGCATAACATGCCAAATTAATATTCAAGTACCTTGTGTAATGAAAATTTAAGTCTGTTCACATCAAGACCCCCAGATTCTTTAGCAGAACAGTTCAACCACAAGCAAGATTTAAAGTTGACAGTAATTTCTGGAAAACTTCTTGAAAAATTTTCATCTCAAGAATTTTGAGGGTAGAATATGTCAACTTTTAATGTAAGCATCGTCAAGAAGTGGAGATTAATTTTCTGTACACCATAATCCCTGAGCTTAGCAAGGATACAAGAGGGATTTTACATAGCAATTTATGGGGACATTTTCTAAGATATATGTCAGATTGATAATATTTCCTATGTACTGTAGATTCAACATAGTTCACACCATGTGAACAGAAGGACTATAATTTGGATTCATTGTTTTGCATGAGAGAGTGCATCTGCACAGTTGTGGCCCATGGGCCCGCTTGTTTACAATACTTTTCTTTCACAATCATGTACAGGTATATATTTACATTTCCAGTGTTTTCACTTTCAGTAATTTACCAATTGTAAATGATAGTCATTTCCTCATGAATGCAATGTAGATGTTAACAATGTGCAAATGTTGATAAATGTAGGAAGTCTATTTCAAAACCTGGAAATTCTGACAGAATTGAAAGTAGAATGGAAATATTAAAAAAAATCAATCTCATTTAGGGTATGAACTGTAACAATGGATGCCAGCAATCTTTTTCAATAAGTGCTAATAATAATAATAATAATAATAATAATAATAATAATAATAATAAGTGCTAATGTGCCTCAGGAAGTATGCCTGCATAAAGTGTCACAGTTGTCGCATTTATGAAAGGTGAAGATAACGAACATTGATCAATCTCATAACACCTATAAGCAATACAAAGTAGATAGTTGGGCAAACACGGACCCCTGGACACACCAGAGGTGGGATCAGGTGCCTAGGAGGAGTAAGCATCCCCTGTCGACCGGTCACACCCGCCGTGAGCCCTATATCCTGATCAGTTAAACAGAGTTATTCGTTGTCAGAATCAGTGTGTTAAGAACGGCCTAACAATTGGTATGAAACACGTCACACAGCATTTGACCCAATGTTAGGTTGTATTGACGAACTAGATCGTTATAACGGCCATAGAATTTGCGAAATGCTGACTTCAATCGAGACTGTTGAAACTTGTGTATTATCAAAAATGAAATTTGTTTCTATAAGGGCAGCATTTAGTATAAAATTCATTTACAGCAACAATTATTGTCACTAATGAAAATTTATCCCATTGCAACAAAGTTCATAGGAAAAACATTTTGATAATATATAGAAGAAAAAACCCAAGTGATATTCTAAACTAAAATTTGGGGAAAGGATGTATTAGGGTCAGATAGTAGTTTTATGGCAACCATTACAACGTTTAGTACCATCAAGCACCTTTCCTCAATATGCCACACCTTTTTCAGTAAAAATCTAAAATTTCTTTGTAGGATATTCATTAAAAGTTGGTCAGTCTGTTTGCTGTGGACTAAAGCTAGGGGAGGATCGAATGGAGCGGGCAGCAGGAGAAACGAGGACAGTCAATGTCACAATAGATCCTTCAGAGGTCGCAACCTTACAGGTAGGCAGGGGGAACACCTTCAATGTATCAATAGATCCTTCAGAGGAATCTTACAGGTAGGCTGAAGGAACACAGAAATCAATGTCACAACAGATCCTTCAGAGGAATCTTAACAGGTAGGCAGACGTAACACACAAATCAATGTCACAACAGATCCTTCAGACATCACAATCTTACAGGTAGGCAGACATAACACAGAAATCAATGTCACAACAGATCCTTCAGACATCACAATCTTACAGGTAGGCAGACGTAACACAGAAATCAATGTCATAATAAATCCTTCAGACATCACAATCTTACAGGTAGGCAGACGTAACACAGAAATCAATGTCATAATAGATCCTTCAGACATCACAATCTTACAGGCAGACATAACACCGAAATCAATGTCACAATAAACAAGTCAATGTCACATTAGGTCGTTCAGAGGGCTCTATTTCACTGTTAAGCAGGCGAAATACAGAGCCAAAGATGCCAAACATATTTTTAGAAAACTATAGTTTGTAAATTTCAGATTGTAATAGAATTCAAGGATCATTAAAAATTTATAATCTTGATATCATTCATGATTGCCTGTGTTTATGTTTAATCATTGCAATATAATCATACGTGTGAGTGCCATGTTGAAATGAAGTTGTGAATTTACGCACTCTTGATCCATAGTTTAATCAATTTATTGTTTTTATGTACATTACATAGATAACAATGAGATGATATCAAGAATTTAGAATGAACTGCGTTATTTTAACTTTGAACGTTGTATTATACTTACCCTGTAGATGAAGGAAGGAAGGGACGTTAAATTTAATTGTTTGGTGCCTGGAATGGGGATGAACGTCAGAGTAACAAAGGTAAATTCCTGTATGTTGAAAAACCCATTTATAAGGAACTTGGTTATATAAAGAATATCATCATAAATCTTTGTAAGAATATACAAGGTATGGTTGTAAGAAACTCGTTTATAAGAAATCCTCATTTATAAGAAGCTCTTGGTTATAAGAAACTCTCAGTTATAAGGGACTCTCAGTGATAAGGAACTCTCAGTTATAAGAAAGTCTCATTTATAAGAAACTCTCAGTTATAAGGAACTCTCAGTAATAAGGAACTCTCAGTTATAAGGAACTTTCAATTATAAGAAACTCTCAGGTATAAGAAAGTCTCATTTTTAAGGAACTCTCAGTTATAAGGAACTCTCAGTTATAAGGAACTCTCAGTTATAAGGAACTTTCAATTATAAGAAACTCTCAGATATAAGGAACTCTCAGTTATAAGAAACTTTAATTTATAAGAAACTCTCAGTTATAAGGAACTCTCAGTTATAAGGAACTTCAGTTATAAGGAACTCTCAGTTTTAAGGAACTCTCAGTGATAAGGAACTCTCAGTTATAAGAAAGTCTCATTTATAAGAAACTCTCAGTTATAAGGAACTCTCAGTTATAAGGAACTCTCAGTTATAAGGAACTTTCAATTATAAGAAACTCTCAGATATAAGGAACTCTCAGTTATAAGAAACTTTAATTTATAAGAAACTCTCAGTTATAAGGAACTCTCAGTTATAAGGAACTTCAGTTATAAGGAACTCTCAGTTTTAAGGAACTCTCAGTTATAAGAAACTCTCAGTTATAAGGAACTGTCAGTTATAAGGAACTCTCAGTTATAAGAAGCTTTCAATTATAAGAAACTGTCAGATATAAGGAACTGTCAGTTATAAGGAACTATCAGTTATAAGGAACTCTAATTTATAAGAAAGTCTCGGTTAATAAAAGAATAATAATTGATTTTTAAATGTAGCTAGATGTCCCCAGAAATTGTTACAAACAGGTTATACTGTAGTTAAGATGACTGTGAAGCACAGTTACAATTAAGGATTTTTTTTGGTGAGAACTTTATTTTCCTGTAAATTTACAAGATTACACTGAGACAACAGATTCTTGTAAATAATTTTGCATGTAAACTATACATGGTGATGAACAATCTGAATGTTGGAGAACATCATGTTTCACCGTTTAAACTGACACAGCAAGTTCGTGGAAAAAAGGTCACCTGGAATATTAATTCAATTTACAGTACAGGTACAAGTATTTGAAGTTCTGTTGTGTTAGTCCATACTTTTGCACCAATCAGACTTTGACATTCACAACTTAATGATTCATTACTCTTTGATACAGTCACTGCAAGGTACTGGTAAACCATGTTTAGAAAATCCTTGTACTGGATCATGCGCTGATATTCATTTCAGGTGTGTGATAATGGTGGAGTAGTAGTGAAATTCCTCACCTTCAAAGGAAGCATCCCTCTAACACATCTTAGTCACAGATCCCCAGCTAAAGGGGAGCAGGTTAGATCACAGTCAGATAGGGTCATCTACATGCTTATGAATTAAAATGTTTAAAATAGCATTCCTCCATTTTCAGAAGGAATATTTGAAGTCTGGCCCCAAGACCATAAACTGAGAATAGACTTAGGTCAAAATTTTGATAACTTATATCTGAAGATTTATCTAGCACAGATGTTTAAAAACCTGCAGGTTTATAAAATCAAATCAAATGTAAACATATACTGAAAATTTTATTTGTTTATGAAAATTATTTCAAACGTTAGCTAGATTTGAAATTTAGACTTAAGTCTATTCTCAGTTTATGGTCTTGGGGCACTGTGTTGTGAAGATTCTAGCAAGAACAAATATTTACATAGTTTTGTTCGTAAGTCAACGTGACAATGGAATTTGTAAATCAAAACCTGACAGTGTCTCATATTCCATCGCTGCATTATTTACTTTTCTTTCTTTTGTGTAAGGTGGGTGAAAAATTAATTAAAACTTGTTTTTATACAAAACTTGATACAGATGGTAGCCAGAGTGCTCTACATTCACCCCACTACAAAGGCAGTGGTCCTGACAACACTGCCCCACATTGTGGTTTATGGGGGGTTTCCCCTGAACTCCTCACTGGCGGAGTATGACAAGGGGGATACTCTGGAGGCAGCCAAGGTCCTCTACACAGAACTCAAGAGAGGGGTGTATTTCACGCTGGAGAACGGAGTTACTGCCCTTGCCAGAGTAAATTTGAGAATTTTTGAACATTGCTAACTTGATCTTTTTATGCTCTGTTACTGAGAACTGTGAATTAATTTAGTGTTATGTACATCATTTACATGAAGTGGTTTGTTGCTGAAGCTTATGTTTAATTTTTCCCATCGATTATTTTTCTGTTCTTTCAGCCAAAGAACTTGTCGGATGAAAAAGTTAATAATATGAAAACTCAGTTTAAGCGTGGGACCGTTCATAGGTACTGTAAAACACACATATCTTTATTTTCTATTGATACTGAATTTTTTTAAAAAAAAGTTTCTGAACATATTTAATTATCTTAGCAGCATAGGGGATTTTATTCTTGTTTTTTGCAAAAGCAGCAAAATGTTAATTTTGTATTGTGTGCAGTTATAAATAAATTTGATTTGCACTCATTTATAATGAATTAATGAAAGTCAAATCGAGAACTGTAAACATGAAAATAAATAATGTATTTTGTTGTTCCCAGGTGTCGTGTGTTAGGTGTCGACTGGGTGGACAATGTCGTTCATGTTGGCTTGAAAAAGTAAGAAATATATGCACATGCAACTAGTATGGTTATTATTTTGTACAGTACAGCCCAATGTAAAGAATTTGGCCATAAGTGGTAATCATAAATAAGACTATAATTTTTATACAATACACATTTGCTAGAAATGATGAGATACACTTATCTCAATAATATTAAAGTTTAAAAACATGTTAATAATTACTAATTAGTGACTCAAACAGTCATTGGAAGCATCCATTTTGTACAAAATTCGTAATTCCAATGAACATAATACGTTTGAGGCACCTTTCCTGACCTTGCCGCCATGAAAAGTTGTGACTGAGATATGAATAGCCTTACAGATGAGTGGTTGTTGTGACTGAGATATAAATAGCCTTACAGATGAGTGGTTGTTGTGACTGAGATATAAATAGCCTTACAGATGAGTGGTTGTTGTGACTGAGATATAAATAGCCTTACAGATGAGTGGTTGTTGTGACTGAGATATAAATAGCCTTACAGATGAGTGGTTGTTGTGACTGAGATATAAATAGCCTTACAGATGAGTGGTTGTTGTGACTGAGATATGAATAGCCTTACAGATGAGTGGTTGTTGTGACTGAGATATAAATAGCCTTACAGATGAGTGGTTGTTGTGAGTGAGATATAAATAGCCTTACAGATGAGTGGTTGTTGTGACTGAGATATAAATAGCCTTACAGATGAGTGGTTGTTGTGACTGAGATATGAATAGCCTTACAGATGAGTGGTTGTTGAAATATAGTCATTTATGCACTAAATTCATTTGGTGATTTCTCAATTTCAGGAGTATGTTTGCAGAGTCTTTCATAAGTTTAAAAAGTCTACACCCGGGAGATTTATTTGAGGTAATTTCTTAATACACTTGTACATTTTCTTGCCTTGCTTTTTTTTTGCATATAAATTTGATTTTCAAACATTTGTTTTGTAAACTATAAATTACAAAGGATCCCTTGAAATTTTATGTGAATTTTATTTAATTATATGTATACATGTACTATATTCAGTAGTCATGGTTACCTGCATCTAGGCAGGTGATCCACACTGAATATCTCTGTTCTAGAAATATTGTTAAGTTTCTTTTTGATTTTTTCACCCTTGTGCATGCCGGCCCAAAACAGATTTGCATGAATTTCAAAATGTTAAAGTCAAAACCCTACAATTTGAGTTTTCTGGTAATGAAATGTAACTTCTCCCCATCAAAAGTAAATGAAGGAAAGATTTCTCCTAGGATCTCATTTTCACTTACTAACCTTATCATATGCCTGTACTTGTATAAGATAAACCATTATCACATATTCAGAACTTTATCATATTATGCCTGTACTTGTATATGATAAACCATTGTCACATATTCAGAACTTTATCATATTATGCCTGTACTTGTATAAGATAAACCATTGTCACATATTCAGAACTTTATCATATTATGCCTGTACTTGTATATGATAAACCATTGTCACATATTCAGAACTTTATCATATTATGCCTGTACTTGTATAAGATAAACCATTGTCACATATTCAGAACTTTATCGTATTATGCCTGTACTTGTATAAGATAAATCATCTGCAGTGGAATCCTTGTAGTGTGAGGTTGTGAAATTAAAAGAGAAGGGAGTCATCGTGAAATCTGGCAATATATCAGGAATCATTCCCAGTATGCACATGGCAGACGTTCCATTAAGAAAGCCTGAAAAGAAGTTCATCCCGGGTCATAAGATGCATTGCAGGGTAGGCATACAAAAATCTGTGGCAAAATATTCAGTTCAAAGCTATTAAAGAACTAAATAGGAAAAGGACTTTCATTGGCTGCAAAGTTTGACAACCATGCCTTGGCGTAAAAATTAGGTGTTTGCAAGAATTTTGATTATTCCAGATTTGACCAAAATGATTATTATATCATAAAGATATGTTTTCCTAGCTAGTTGGAGTAATATGTAATTACCGTATTTATGATTTGTTGACAAGAAAAGCTGATTATAATTGGATTATTACACTAACATGAACAAGGAAAAACTTATTGTAATGTAATTAATACATGAAAGCAAAGAAGTGATCACTTTTCTTACTCTACATATGACAGGTTCTGATGAATGATTTGAAGAAGAAAAGCCTCATTTTGACAGCCAAGAAATCATTGATCCACACCCACCTTCCTCTGTTGACCGACTACTCACAGCTGCAGAAGGGTCTGGAAACCGAGGGTTACATTGCAAAAACTTACAGTAAAGGAGTCCTTGTTGGATTCTATGGAAATATTAAAGTAGGTGTTCATGTGCTGTGGTTCCCATGGAAACAATTGCAGTTTCTCTGAGATATTATATTTTATTTTATTTTCCTCATGCATTTCGAAATACCAAGCCAATGCCAAGTTTTATTAAAAAGTAAAATAGTTCCATTTTTCCATCACTAGGGTTTTGTACCAAGGAGAGAATTAAGCACTGAAGAGATTTCCCATCCAGAGAAAGTGTTTTATATCGGCCAAGTGGTCAAGTGTCGGGTACTAGATTGGAATACTGACAGGGGAACAATAACTCTTTCTTTCAAGGTATCTCCAGACTGTTGATTTAAAGCTTCTCAGGCTAGGTATAGTGATGGCCTGTTCTTGTGGTTATGTGTTTTTCTCTTTTATTCAGTCAGATGACTGGGAACAGCATGGATCGAAATTGGCCAATGTGCCAGAAGACTTTCAAATTGGCAAGGTGAGATATGAATTTGATTCAACATTTAGTCATGTAGTATATCAAAAGTTTACCCATTTATGAAAAATACAATGGACCGGTGTGACTGTTCTGTGTGCTCCTCCATATGTCTGTACTTCTGAGTTATTTTGTCAGTGCGTGGAGTGTAAGGTGACAGGAAAAAGTAAATCTGGATTGGATGTTGTCATAGGCCTCACAGGAGTAACAGCATTTTTACCCAGAATCCACCTGTCCGATTCCTTAGCAACCTGTGACCTTCAGCTGGAAGCTATTAAGCCAGGCAATGTTCTTAGAAACTGTGTTTACCTCAGTCGAACTAGTTTACTGGTATCCTTTATATGTGTAGTTTCTAATGATGCATTTGTTCACTAATATTTCAGTCACGATAAAGATCCCTCCCTACTCAAAGGCCGTAAGTGCTGAGCATAGGCCTAAATTTTGCACCCCTTCACTGGCAACGATGATGTCTCCATATGAGTAAAAAATTCTTGAGAGGGACGTTAAAAAATATACAATCTTCGATATATAGTATGTGTGTAATGATCTATTTGTTAACTAATGCTTCAGTCAATATACAATATGTATGTATCTATTAAATGATCTATTTATTAACTGATTTTTCAGTCAATATATAGACTGGAATTTATATTGATTGTTATTCCTTCATAAGATGGAGATGTAGTGATGTTCTAAGGTACATGTATGTGCATTAGGGAGTGAGTGAGCTAGCGAGTACAGTGGAGCCTCAGTAATCCGGACGCCATTAATCCGGACGCTTCACCTTCCGGACGATTTTTCAAGGGAACGGAATTTTTATTCATTATTTTGCATCATTAATCCGGAAATTCGCGTTCCGGATCCGGACGGTCACTTTTTACTACAAAACGTTATAATGTATTGAAAATTGTACCATTAATCCGGACGGTAATTTTGTTTAGGGAAGGTCTGTGTCGGACAATTTTAGCAAGGCGTAAATTATAAAGAAAACAACCCAAACTGTCTAATTGAAGCGATTACCTGTACCCTGTCAACACCTCCCTTTAATTAGGTGGTGTGTGATATGTCAGTTAGATAGCACGTGCCGATCGAGACATTGTAGTGCCAATTTTCGCACATAAGATCTTTATTGCGTGTAGTGTTGAATTTTGTAAATAAATCTGTAGCATATTATTTTATAGTCTTGATCAATACCCTAATAGTATTGATAAATTAAACATCATGACGTAATGATAATTTTTTTAACTGCTTCACGTATCAGTTGTACTGATTCGTAAATTGATATCGGCTTATTCAAATATAAAGAGTGTAGATTATACTTCTAGATTCTGGATTTTATTCTGTTAATTGGCGTGAAATATACATGTATGTTCATGCACATGTATATATAGTATAAGTTTTTAACGTTTAGAATGTCCCGCATATACATGTAGAATGTACTTGTGTACGATTGATTCTTGTTACGATGTTGTAAAGCTTTATTGCTTTCGAATTTTTAAACTCTGGGTAAAGTGAGAAAATTACAATTTTAAGGAAAATGACAATTAAATTCTGTATGTACCTGTAATGTTATTTTCACCCGAGTTTTGTTCCGTTATTATTGCATCATGAAAATAATAGGTGCGCGTGACTAGATCAAAGCAGTAGTAGGTCTTGATATTACGAGCTATAAATGATTTTGTTCTCCTGATATTGTCTTGGATAATTATAAAATAAGAAATATAAAGTCTGGCAGATTGAATTTTGGTTAAAGAATGTTGTCAACTGACATGATAATCACGAAATTCTTATATCAACTTTGGACGATGAAGATTGTTTTAACAGACTGCCGAACCCGTGAATCGTGACAGATAGAAATTACCGGCACGGTACATAGTTTTGAATATTTTTTTGTAGGGATCATATGTATGTACAATGTAAGCACAGGCAAATACACTGAACACGTACATCAAATTTTAGTGCTTTGAAATACATGTAAATGTTAACATTATCATAATTTATTTACTAATGCAAATGGTTAAATCCAATGATAGAATGTGTTTAATTCACTATGCATCAATAAAGTAGGCACATATTGGCTACTTATGCAAAGCTAGAAAATATGCGATTCAATTATCCGGACGCTTCATTTATCCGGACGATTTTGCTGGGAACCAAAGTGTCCGGATTAACGAGGCCCCACTGTAATTAAGTGGGGATAAACAAGTCCTGTTACAAGGGGATGCTCTGCTTTGTGATGCTATTGTTGAATTTGGAATTGAAATAGATACACACTTTAGAATTGACTGACAACAGCAGTACAACTATTGGGATGAGGAGAACAAACTTTCTGATTGTGTGCTACATGTATAACCTCTTCCATCTGCAGTGCTGGTTTATAGTGATAAAACCATAATGCAACAGTTCTTCGTAAAATCGGGCAATATACCTGGCCTGGAGGTTATAAAACTTTTACTGTACTCAAACTCAGCCATGTTTGTTTTGAGTACAACTCTGAGCAAGCTTCGAAACATACTTGAAAAATCTTGAGCATGTACTCCATTATATATGTATGAGAATGATTTTATAAAAGTTATTTAACCTTCACTTTTGAGTATTAGTACGATTTAGAGCACAGAGTTTGAGTTGAGTATGAAAATGTGCTCAAAAAAGTGTTATAACCTCCAGGCCAGGATTCACTTTGTGTATATACAAACGGAGCACTGCACTTATTTATGTGTGAATTGTAACTTAAGCTGGATACATTTAAAAAAAAAAAAATTCAAAGTGATTTCTTAACTTCAATCAAAGATACTAAGTAGAAGAAAATCAATTGTGGATTACTGCAGGGAGAATGCTGTTGTTACAAACGTCCCAGATATGAAGGTACAACCTGTGTAGTTATGAAGTACTTCTGTCCACTGTCTTCATATTTTTTATGCTAAGTGAAAATTATAAACATTGAAATAAGGCCATATGCAAATATTGTTATTTTTAAAAGAAGGATATTCATATACAAGTTGTATATATTATTTTCATAATTTTTGATGTGAATGATTTTTTGTTTTGCTGTTTTGTTAAAATGTTTCACCCCTTATTTAGGATGGGATGTTGATTCCGGGATCAGTAAAGTCTATTCACCCTCGCTTTGGGATCTACGTTGAATTACAAGCAGGCTTGGTGGGACTAGCTCCAAACCGAGTAAGTACAAAATTGTGAATATGAGAGGAAGGGAGGAGGGGGAATAACTTTTAAAACATTAGAGAAGGGAGGTCCAAAGTGCCTGACCAGTAGCAGTAATTGGTTAATAAGGGGTGAGGACTTGAGGAGTTGAGATGGTCATCCAGATATATGTGTGATAGAAAAAAGGTCACTACCAAATATGTTGATTTGTTTTCTTGTGGACAGAGAACTGGAGGATGCTTTACCTCATAGACTTTGTACTTGTTAGGCTGATGCATATTCACATGCAAATGATGCTCTACTATAACAATGCACTTAGTAACTAAAGGTTTAATTATGAACTTAGATGTGACATGACCTTCACCCAAGGGTACTATAAGTTTTTACGGTTTTTAAAATAATTATGAAGTTAATGAGTTTCCTGCGAGGGTATTAGTCCAGTTTGGACTGTTCTTAGTTTTGTTTGAATTATACGAAACATTTGAATGAGTTTGTAAATTTTCAATACTTGACACCATTGTAGTTTGTGTCAGACAGACAATGGCATAAAGCCAAGGAACAGTATCACATTGGTCAAGCAGTAGTCGCTAGAATTTTACAAACCGTCCCAGAGGAAAACAAATTTCTTGTGTCTCTGAGGATGAAGGAGTGTTACCAAGGAAAAACAGATGTTCATACTGTAGAGGATTATCTATCAGCATTAGACTGTGTGTGTAAAGGTAAAGTAACTAAATGTCTATCAGCATTAAACTGTGTGTGTAAAGGTAAAGTAACTAAATGTCTATCAGCATTAGACTATGTGTGTAAAGGTAAAGAAAACTAAATGTCTAACAGCATTAGACTGTGTGTGTAAAGGTAAAGTAACTAAATGTCTATCAGCATTAGACTGTGTGTGTAAAGGTAAAGTAACTAAATGTCTATCAGCATTAGACTGTGTGTGTAAAGGTAAAGTAACTAAATGTCTATCAGCATTAGAATGTATGTGTAAAGGTAAAGTAACTAAATGTCTAACAGCATTAGACTGTGTGTGTAAAGGTAAAGTAACTAAATGTCTATCAGCATTAAACTGTGTGTGTAAAGGTAAAGTAACTAAATGTCTAACAGCATTAGACTGTGTGTGTAAAGGTAAAGTAACTAAATGTCTAACAGCATTAGACTGTGTGTGTAAAGGTAAAGTAACTAAATGTCTAACAGCATTAAACTGTGTGTGTATAGGTAAAGTAACTAAAAGTCTATCAGCATTAAACTGTGTGTGTAAAAGTAAAGTAACTAAATGTCTAACAGCATTAAACTGTGTGTGTAAAGGTAAAGTATATAAATAAATGTCCAATTGGTTTAAAAAGAGCTTGTTAAGGCAGTATTTTGTTTGATTTTATGATCAACTTTACAGACATGGCTTTATTGAATTAACATGGTATCCTATATGTCTTTATATTATTATAGGTGAAAAGTCCCTATTACCATCAGGCATTGAAATCGGTGGATTCTACACAGCATCGTTTGTTGGTAGAAGTGACGAGAAAGTTATATATAAACTGACAGACCATGACATCTCTGCTGCTTCTCCTGTAGATCTGTTGGATGGTACGGTTGAACAATGTTTAGATGAAATCTTCATTCTTAACTGTCAGTTCTAGGTAATGTTATATCTGCAGGAGAACTATGATTGGAATCACCATGCACTGTACTTAAAGATATGATACATAATGTACGTGCATGTACATCTGTACATGTCGGTCGTACGTATTGGAATAAGGGTAGATTTGGGGTACTTGTTTGTCAGATTGTAAATAGACATTATTTTGTAGATGAAGATGAACATGATGAGAGAAATTTAGTGGATGTCACTATTCTGAACTTCAATATCAGGGACCATAGTGTTGATGTTGTTTCCAACAGAAAGATCGTGGAATCTATGAAAGAAAAATCACACAATGCTGTAATCATCTGATTGTCTTTTAAAGAAATGCATCATCTTATGGAAGTTTTAAAAAAAAAAAAAAAACATGTGTATCTGTATTTAATGACAGTTTCCATTGTAGTATTAAAGCTTCCAAAAAAAATTGAGATTCACTTTCTGGAAATTTAATTTTCAAACATATTTGTCTATTTTGTTTTATTGTTTGCAGGTCAAGGTTAACCTGAAAGTGAAAGGAAGTATTCTGCTGATTCATGACGAGGTCACTGTGGTGATTCTGCAGGGACCCTTTAAGGGACAGCTGGCACACGTTCCCACAAGGATGGTGAGGATTTTCACAATTGAATGAAGAAGTTGCACTTTCATACAATTCATTTAATTCCTGTAATGATGTATGTATTCACTGATTATTACTATTTCTTCCTTAGCATTTGAATGATGTCCCGAGCTCTAGCTTCTCTGTGGGACAACAAATAAGTATTTCTATTAAAAAGTAAGTTTGTTATTCCATACCTCCATTATTATTTTTACTGGAAGACTGTTGCAACTTTGCAAATAATGTCAGATGTTTTAGAGCAGAAAAGGTCAGACTATATCTTAGCTGAATATATTGTAGCATTTTTACATGATAATCTTTTTTATGACCACCACCACCACCCCCCCACCCACCCCCACCCCCAAGTTTGAGGACAAAGGAGCACATTGTTTTTGTCTATCTGTCTGTGTGTGTCTTTATCCTTAATCTTAAGTATTGCACTTTACAATACAGATAATTCTAACTTATTGAACTGAAAGGTCAAGTCTATGCGATTGATAAAGGTCATTTGACATGGTCACATTTTAATTTGACCATGCTCAGAGGCAAATCTTTGATACATATATTTGAATAAAAATATCAAAAAGTAAAAAATGTCCAATTTTGATGAATCCCATCATTTTTAATTTAGAATTGTTCATGGACATATTTTGGGTGTCCCAGACTACCCAGCCCACAAGCAGACATGGACAGATACACAGACGTTGGATAGTTTAGACCGTGGGAAACGTAAGTTAAATCATAATTCTATTCTAGTTCCATCTAAACATGCTTCTGGGAATTTCTTATTTCTTACTAAGGTTCAGTATTTAATGGGTATGATTAACTGCATTATTTTTAGCCATTAGTAGATTTGTCAAATTTTAATATACATTGTAAAGGTGAACTTAATGTAAGCACTTATCACTGATGATGTGAGAGAGGAATTAATATAAGTGCATGTGCACTTGTGCAATCTCAACAATTCAAGTGATGTGTATTTAATCGTTTTGTTTCTTTGAAATAAATACAGTTTTAACTAATCTCTGATTATATACAATGTAATATCAATTTATTTTAAACTTGTTTCTTCATTGTCCCTACTCCTTAGCTTCATTGAAAATGGAGAACACTAATTTGGATCTGTCTGTCTATCCATCTGTAATGCTTTGGTTTCTGATAAAAATCCCATGTACTATTTTAGCTGAAGAAATGAAACTTCATCTGACAAATTTGTAAGACAGTAGAATAAACCCTGTTCTTTGTATGTCAGAGGGTCAAGATCTCTGTGTCAGATATTGTTAGAAATGTTATCTAAATATGATATCTAAATATTACTTATTAATATTTATGACTCCCTAATGTTTTTGTGTTAGGTCAAAACATCTAATGTGGGTCACACGTGATAAAAATGGCTTCCTGATGATATCTCAAATGCTATTTGAACTTTAGCAATAAAACTATATGAAAAGTCTCCATGACTCCAGGATAATCTCATTAAGGTCAAAAGGTCAAGGTCACTGAGTCATACATAGTAAGAAATCATTAATGGAATATAACATAATTACCATTTTAGATTAAACAATAGAATGTCACAAGAGTGCCTATTACAAAAGGATAACATCAGTCACTTTTGAAATTCAAAGGTCAAGGTCACCATTTCATATCAAGTTACAAATGGTCTGTGGATGATATCTGTAGTATTTTGATTCAGCACTGAAACTTCGCAAAACCTCTTTGTTAAAATGTTTAAAAAGCACCAAGCAAATTAATTGAACTTTTACCGATGTTAAGATTCCAACAACACAAAAAAATACTATAATCTACAAAACTCAACAGACTGCCATATCATACATGACACATTTACTCTGCATTTAAGAAAAATATTTTCAATATTTAAAATTTTTTTTTGGAAAGACTTCAAAAAGATCCCGGTGTGATTCCTTCACTGTCTGTAGAAGATATGTTTGTTTTTTGCAAGCTATTAAAAACAATTCTAAACAACTTCCATCAATGTTGCCTAAAGTGCAAAGGTTTCGTTTTAGGAAAGTTTAACCTTGAACCAGGAAGTGTGGTTGAAGGTCGTCTTCAGAAGCTTAAGAAGCTTTCAGGGATTTTAGTGAATTTAGTGGGTGGAACCAAAGGAATTGTGTGTTTGACGGACCTGTCTGATGAGTATCAAAATGAGCCTCTTTCTGACTTTCAACATGGCCAGCATTTGAAATGTTATGTGATAAATCTAGGACCTAAACAAACCTATCAGCTGTCATTGAGGAAATCGAGGTAATAGAAATAATCTTAAGTATGAAGATTAACTTATTTCTTTAAGATGCATCATTTATGTAAATGAGTTTAGGAAGTTTGAAGTAAGTCATTGATAAACAGCATTGTTCAGGAATCAGTTTTATTGTTGTGGAATGGTGATTTTGAACAATGTCTTGTACTTACTAATATAATCACAAATTTCTCAGGTTGACCAGTGATAAGTCAGATGTCAAAGACCCAGAAATTGTAGGAGTGAAGTCCTTAAAAGTTGGACAAGTGGTTAGAGGATATATTGTTAAAAAGGCCAGCTCAGAGCTCCTAGTGAGGTGAGTGTTTAAGAATACCAGCTCAGAGCTCCTAGTGAGATGAGTGTTTTAAGAATATCAGCTCAGAGCTCCTAGTGAGATGAGTGTTTTAAGAATATCAGCTCAGAGCTCCTAGTGAGATGAGTGTTTTAAGAATACCAGCTCAGAGCTCCTAGTGAGGTGAGTGTTTTAAGAATACCAGCTCAGGGCTCCTAGTGAGGTGAGTGTTTTAAGAATACCAACTCAGAGCTCCTAGTGAGGTGAGTGTTTTAAGAATACCAGCTCAGAGCTCCTAGTGAGATGAGTGTTTAAGAATACCAGCTCAGGGCTCCTAGTGAGATGAGTGTTTAAGAATACCAGCTCAGGGCTCCTAGTGAGGTGAGCATTATAAGAATACCAGCTCAGAGCTCCTAGTGAGATGAGTGTTTTAAGAATACCAGCTCAGAGCTCCTAGTGAGATGAGTGTTTAAGAATACCAGCTCATAGCTCCTAGTGAGGTGAGTGTTTAAGAATACCAGCTCAGGGCTCCTAGTGAGGTGAGCATTATAAGAATACCAGCTCAGAGCTCCTAGTGAGATGAGTGTTTTAAGAATACCAGCTCAGAGCTCCTAGTGAGATGAGTGTTTTAAGAATACCAGCTCAGAGCTCCTAGTGAGGTGAGTGTTTCAGAATACCAGCTCAGGGCTCCTAGTGAGGTGAGTGTTTTAAGAATACCAGCTCAGGGCTCCTAGTGAGATGAGTGTTTTAAGAATACCAGCTCAGAGCTCCTAGTGAGATGAGTGTTTAAGAATACCAGCTCTTAGATATAAGTTAGCTGAGTGTTTTAAGAATGCCTTTTGAACTGCATACAAACTACTAGGCAAACAGTATGTTGCAAATGATTGAGTTCTAAATTTTCTTTTGTTGTTATTATAATTATAGCTATCAAACCTAAATTTACTATTTGACATATAGGAAATATGCTACATATATATGAAAAATCTGAATAAGACTATTTCATACCTGATTAAAATTGCATGTGTCGACTGTATAAACAATGAAACAACAACGAAACATCAAATTAATTAGATACTGGTATTAACATGGTGGCTTGGTACCAATATTTTAGGTCACAGTTCAAGGTCAAACATCATTAAATGCACATTTTCATGAGGTCATCATCATCCATTTTGATTATCCAGGCCAAATTAATCCTTTTTGCAAGGATGAGGCCTGGCTGTCCTGTCGAGGTCAAAGTTTGTTTTTCCATACTTGGCAATCCAATGGATTGATCCTATCCAATCCTGTAGACTCTAGGTCTTGTTTTACTATCTCATCCCATGTCAGCTTTGGTCTACCTCAGAAATCTGACTGTAAGAGGGGTCAAAAAATCATATAATTAATATAACATATATTGTGTAAAGTCTTTCATCATTTTGGTCACTTTCAGGGGCATTTATGTTGTAAGAACATGCCTTATTTTACACTGCTGCTGAATATTAGAATTTTGCTTAGACATGCAGAACAGGAAAATTATTATATATTTCACAGTCCTTGGTACTAGTGGTACTTTTAACTAAAACTCAGGTGACCAATAAGGCCTGTGAGCCTCTTGTGTTTGCATGTATTTATTTGTATGAGATGTGTATGAATTCACGTTTCTGTAGTCCTGGTATTAGGTGTCAGCTCGGCTCTCTATTCTGCTGACAGTGCAGTCTGTTGCTGATGGTGCAGTCTGTTGCTGACAGTGCAGTCTGTTGCTGATGGTGCAGTCTGTTGCTGATGGTGCAGTCTGTTGCTGACAGTGCAATCTGTTGCTGACAGTGCAGTCTGTTGCTGACGGTGGTGAGACAGACAGAAACGATGATATATCAGAATTTCGCCATTTTCTGATTTAATTCGGCTGTGTTGATATTTTTAGGATAGGCAGAGATCTGTTCGGGAAGATGGAAGGAGCTGACTTTTCACACATTGACAGGAAAACCAAAAGGCTTTTGTTTCATGGCAAAATAGTGATATCTGCAGAGGTGATAGGGTAAATGAACTTTTTTGCTTTCTTGGAAAAAGTACAAGCTTAAATATTGCCTAAGGGAGTCTATGAAAAGTCATACTGTACTGTTATTAGAGAAACATGTGTTTTAAAAAAAATACATGTACATGTATATGAAATGAATTTTCAAACATTCAATTTGAAGTTCTTTGTACAATGATACTAGAAAGATTTTATTCGGGTATAAAGACATACATGTACATGTATCTATGTTATTTACCAGAATTCCTTGATTTCATTAATGTTTCCTTATTTTCTAGCTTGGAAGCCAACATAGTTCAGTTGAAATTTCTCTCACATCAAAAGAGAGAAAACGTTAGGATGATAAAGAGACAGCTGAGTGTTGAATCTGTGAATAGTGAGGATTCTAAAAAACGGAAAACGGAAGAAAATTCACACAGTAGTGCTGGTGAAACTGTTGAGGTCTCGAAAAATGCAGAATGCTCGAAAAAACAATCAACTCTAAAGAGAAAGAAAAAATGTGCTGATAGAAATAAAAATCAAACTGAAGATTTGCCAAGGAAAATAACTGAGGGTCCACGCGGTCAAACTGAGGTAAATGAAATAAGTGATGATCTCAGAGGTTGATGTTAAAACAAATTAGTGGAAAAATGGTATTGAGTCGTTTCCTATGCAGCTCTGTATTCAAGCATTAGTTGATGTAACTTGGGAAGTGCTAGTCCAAGATCATCTAGTGCTGACTGTGTTGTTAAGGTGAATTGTCTTCAGAAAAGACGTTGACTGTCTCCTAAATTTGAGGCTTTCACCTACAATCTAGGTAACTTTTAATGGTGTATATATATATAAATATATTGATGGTGTATAGTAAATGTACGCCATCTTTCTTGTATTTGTTTCCACTTTTATTTGCCAGTCATAGACGAGTGGTATCATGTGGCACATCTGTCCGATTTCTTTTTTTATAATGACCGTTTTCTAGCCTATAAAATAATATATAAAAGGCAATTTTCCAAGAAAGCTGTTGAGAAAAGGTGAATAATATGATTGTTGTGTCGCCTGCGTTACACGCAGTGGCGACATATAGGGATCACTATCCGTCGTCCTGCGTCGTCGTCTGGCGTCGTCGTTGTCACAAAAAATTTCTGTCACAGTTTTCTCAAGAACCACATGGGGCAACTCCATGATATTTGGCACAGAGCATCACTGTGGCCAACTGTATTGTGTAAGACATTTTCGAATCTGTCGCTTATCAACTTCCTGTTTGCCGGGACTTAGAATTTTTTACAGCAAAAAGATTTCTGTCACAGTTTTCTCAAGAACCACATGGGGCAACTCCCTGATATTTGGCACAGAGCATCAGTGTGGCCAACTGTATTGTGTAAGACATTTTCGAATCTGTCGCTTATCAACTTCCTGTTTGCCGGGACTTAGAATTTTTTACAGCAAAAAAATTTCTGTCATAGTTTTCTCAAGAACCACATGGGGCAACTCCCTGATATTTGGCACAGAGCATCAGTGTGGCCAACTGTATTGTGTAAGACATTTTCGAATCTGTCTCTTATCAACTTCCTGTTTGCCGGGACTTAGAATTTTTTACAGCAAAAAAATTTTTTGCTGAAGATTTTATTTTATGATTAACTGAAGGACAGTATTTTTATGTACAAAAGGACAGTATTTGTAATTCCCATACTGAAGGACAGTATATGTGATTTCAGAACAGCACTATTTATGATTTTTCTTGAGAAACAGTAAATTGGATATATAAAAAGACAACAAGACTAAGCAGTAAACCCAACAGATAATTACTTATGGTTATTACCATTGTCTTGAAGAGCACAGTAACAGGTTGATACATATTTTCAAATATATGTTTTCATTCAGTCTACATTTAATAAATGTCTTAATTTCAAACAGATTCTCCCACAAATTCCATTGCATAATAATGTCTCATCTTTCAATTTCAATTAAGTTATCATTAAAGAATGTTTAGTAATTCTCAAAACCTTTAAAAGGAGTATTAAACTGACAAAAACCATTTGAATAATTTACTTTTTCAACATTATACGTGATATATTACATATAGAATGAACTAGCAGGCGACACATGTCTTCCGGGGAAGACTTAATACTGCATTTTGATATAATCTACATGTACATGTATATAAAGAAAATAATAGGTAACCTGATAAAATGTAAATTTTCCAGTTATAAATGGGTCGTATTATGGTATTTTGCATTGTGTCTGTCCCTCTATGCAGCTGTCAGCAACTCATGGGTCAGTTAAAAACAGTATTTATAAGGCGAGGATCATAAAATTTGGTATACAAGAGGAACAAGCTTATCGTTTTTCAGTGTCAAAAGTCAAGGTTAAACTTACATGGATAATTTTATTGGCAAAAAAAAGAAAAGAAGATACAAATAGTACTAATAGGGCTAGGATAATCAGACATCATAGACACAGTTGTGACATGACCAATTACTCATAAAAATGGCAACAAAAGTGAACACAAGGGAAAATTCAAACGAGAAAGTAACGCCTTTGTATCAACTGTTGAAAATTTTTCTCAGGAACAAATCTATACTAAACTGGTAGGTCTGTAATAGAAACAGAGAATACTGACACAGTCTTTTCTAGTATGTTGGCATAAAGCATTGCAGTTCATACTCTCATGTATTTTCAATAATGAAATTTCATCTCTTAATTATACATCTACCTTACATGTTTTAATTTGAGTGTGTAAAATGAGATGTATGGATGGTACTGCTTTGTGGTGTCATTATATGACTTGAGTTTGAGGTATATAACTGACGACTCACTATGATATCAGTGCTATAATGAATACTGTATTTACATGTACGTGTGTTACAGCTTCCAAGTCTTAAGATTGATCATGCCTTCTCCTGGGATGCAGACCTGACAATACCAACCACAGAGAGAACTGAAAACAGTAGTGATGAATCGGACACAGAAGAGTCTAAGGTTTGTAACTTTATAGCCAGCTTAGCATTTCTTGTCTTGATTCTCAGTCATGCCGAGAAATACAGAGGCTTGGTACTTAGATGAATGTACTAGGAATCATTTTGTGTGACAGGAGCTGAGTATAAAAGATATGCTTTTCAATTTTTCAGAAGCCCAAGAAAAGCAAGAAAGATATAAAAAGGGAAGAAAGTATGCTCTTTGAGGTAATTTAATTTAATGTCAGCAACACTTTTTTAAACTCCTAACCTGGGTACTAATGAGCAATGTTGAGAACTATTGTTAGTGACAGTGTGATCAGGACCATTTCTGCTGTAACAAATTTAAAATGTACAGCTACAAAAGGACTAAAATATACAGTACATGTAATATGTGGGGTGTACTTTAAAAATATTGAAATTGTGTATTTCTATGAATATCGATAAAATAATACTACTCTTTAAAATCATGTCAGAAAATAAATTGGGATGAATTCAAAGTTATTTACGCTGGGACAAGGGTAGGTTTTGAGCCCCCTACCTTTCATGGTGACCCAAGTGTTGCAAACATTTTGCAGTATTATATGCATGTATGATTAAACATGCAAGGGCCTCCTTTATGATCCATTCTTAAAGCTTCTACATGAGGAAAAGCTGGAATGCCAGTTGTGTAATATCTTGGATCTGTGAAGATAGTACATTTTTAAGATTTGCCGTGTTTTAGTTTGAGAAGAAACAGTTGGAGGGAATTATGCAGCCGGAGAAGGTGGAGGATTTTGACAGACTGGTGCTACAGTCGCCGGACAGCTCCCTCGTATGGATCCGATACATGGCGCATCATCTAGAAGGCTCAGAGATAGAAAAGGCTCAGGCAGTGGCTGAGAGAGCTCTCAAGACCATCTCATTCAGGTATAGAAAAGCAATTCTGAGAGAAATACCATTAATAAGGGCAATCATTTTGATGTGGTAAAGCAAAACCATGGAATCAAGTGATATTAAGTAGTATGTATTCAAAAGAACTGAGGATAATTTTCCATCAACAAAATTGATAAAAATTGAGGGGGGGGGGGGGATTGCAGAATTTAATGTCAGTGGAAATTAATGCTACTACAGCATCTTCTATGCTCTTGGTATCCAGCAACAAGAAATCCTGAAAGCTTTTTGTGATATAGTGAAACCTGTCTAATCTGACATGCACTGGGAAACAAATATTTTGTCAGAATACACGAAGTGTTGGAATAAACAGTGTAAAAACATTAAGAATGAAGACAAAGGTCAGAATACCTAGTGAAACAGATTGTGCAGGTGTTGGATTAGGCAGTTTTCACTATACTAGCATTTATAAAGAACTTTCCCGAGTGACTGTTACTATAGTAATAAAGATAAACAGAAAATACACTTATCACAAAAAACTCAATATACATTAATTAATATTTTGTCATCTTGTGGAATTATGCGAAAATTAAACCCTCACAAATAAAATCAAATTTACAGCATACAGAAATGACTGTTCTATCATTAAACAGAGAGGAACAGGAGAGATTGAATGTGTGGGTGGCCTATCTAAACTTGGAGAATATGTATGGGACACCTGCTCATCTACAGAATGTTCTGGAAAGAGCCGTCCAACAGAATGAACCCCTGAACGTTTACCAACAGCTAGTCAACATCTACATCAAGTCAGGCAAACTGGAGGTAGGGACAGGAACATGTATATCTAATTCAGTGGTAACAGCTAGTCAAAATCTACATCAAGTCAGGCAAACTGGAGGTAGGGACAGGAACATGTATATCTAATTCAGTGGTAACAGCTAGTCAAAATCTACATCAAGTCAGGCAAACTGGAGGTAGGGACAGGAACATGTATATCTGATATAGTGGTTGCTGTAAACACTATTAGTTTGTAATTAAGGCCCACTATATGGTGGGTGCCCCATAGTAATCGCTCTGTCAATCTGTCAGCACTTTCTATGGTGGGGAGCATAAAAAGAATACTTACAAGGCTAGGATTATCAAACCTGGTACACATGTTCCCCATGGTGAGAGGGAAAAGCCTGGTTATATTTTAAGTTCAAAGGTCAAGATCATACTCTCATGGGCAATAATAAAGTACTGATAAAGCTATGATAATCAAACTTTGTATACATGGTATTGATGTCGAGTATATTTTTGTTCATCTACCTGTCTGTAAGCATGATTTTGTCAATGCAAGTTTTAAGAAACTAGTGCATGGATTTTTCTGAAAATTTGTACATTAATTACTCACTACAGTAAAACTCTGATATAGCGAATTTCTGGGGACCCTCTATAAAAATTCGCTATAAACGTAATTCGCTATACGTTTATAGCGAATTCATAATTCAAATACAACGAATTCATTATAAAACTTATTTGTTCTACATTTATACCAGTTATATAAGAAAGCAGCAAACGATATACTTGCGTTTGTATCGTCTTTAAGAGAAATGAAGCCTATATATTTTCGAGATGAAATATTTTTATAGAAGAAATATACACATTGATTTATATATGATAATTTATCTTGATGGATTATTAAGTCATGCAAGAACATGTCGAGAGAGAAATGTCAACAAAATTTTGCGCAATACATACAATTACAGTCTATTGCAATTGTCATTTACTTGCTACTTTACACAAATAAAGGAGTGTAAGATAAATAAATGCAATCAAACTTCAAATTTAATTAACGAGAATAGTAAATAATACCGACAATATATTTCCTAAATGTATGTGTAAGTATTGTTTTGCGTTAACAACCTTTTTTGAAAATATACAAACAGAAATTTTGTAATAAGTGTGGATCCTTTATGTCAATGGAAAACGATTGTTAAAAATCACAAAGAGTTTAAAAAGTAAAAAATAAATTCGTTATAAAAGGTGATTTTTACGTTCATTTTTAATTCAAGGGGAATAGGAATTTACTTCGTTATATCCGTAAATTCGCTATATCCGTGTTCGTTATAGACGCGAATTTTTATATAGAATATATAAAGAATTTGCCGGGGAAATCATTTTCACTTCGCTGTAGCCGTAATTTCGCTATATCCGTGTTCGCTATATTCGAGTTTTACTGTATATGATGATGTGCACGTGGTATTTTCATATTGATTGGACAATTTTTCTGCAATTTACAAAGTCTTCGACGTTAAGCGGTGGCCCGATGCCCGAGGCCAGTAAAATCGGGATCGGGCTTCTAAAAATATTTAACCCAGGAGTCCGGCGGGCCTTTAAATGTTTTATTGGATGTTTTGTATATATTACAAATAAAGCGTGAGATTGACTCAGACTTTGTCAGGATTCGCATCGAAAAACGATCAACCATGCTGCCTTTTCTGAAGTATAGGGAGGCAAGGGCACTGGAAGTTAATGTAAATATATAGTATGTGCATGTATAAAATATACACATACTATATATTTACATTAACTTCCAGTGTCCGTGTAGGGAGGGGGCTGGTGTCCATGAAATTCCAGACCTCACAAGCATATTTCGCAATCACAACCATCAGATCCAAATAAAGAGAAACGAAAATTCATGCCCCATTGGACCGAGGGTGGGCCTTTGCTAAGATTTAATTCTGGAGAAAACAAAATGTTTTCTATGTGGTGTTTACAAAACAAAGTAGAACATGAGTTGCTGATGTACATATCTTCGAGATTAATATGTTGAAAAATAAAATAAGATAATCCTTTTGATGTCAGTTGTTCTCTAACTATGATCATCTTGATATGTATTTTCCTACAGTAGAACATACATGTATCTATAGTGTAGAATCAGCATGCAACGCCTTGCAAATGACAAGTAATCAAATTAGAAAAAAACATTTTGGGCCATTAAAATATTGTTCGGCTTGCAAAATTATTATACTGGGAGGCCCGAAGGGCCTGTGCTTCACAAAGTTTTTCGTGAAGACTGTTTACAGGCTTTTTTCTACTTATGGACTTTGTCATTTTTTAAACTAAGAGTATATCTTTAAAATTCATGAAGAGATTTGATTTAAATGTTGTAAAAACATTACATTGTTCTTAGACTTAATAAGTTATGCATTTCTTATTTTAAATTAGAATATTTAAAGTATTAAAAAGTTATTCTAATTTCTATTTTGTTTAAAAATGTCTCTTTGTATGGAGAATATTTTTTAAAAAAAATTAAAAGGTTTGAATCAAACCTTTTGCATACATTTTTTTATTAAAGTAAAATAACATTAATGTACCTTACATTTAGATTTATAGTGAATGTATGAATATTTCCATTTTCTTTATATCCATTTTCTGGGGGGGGGGGGGGGGGGGTCATACTCTACCAATTTTTAAACCATGTACCAAATTAAGAGAAATGATAATAAACAATAATTCTCTGAAAATCCTATTTATTTGTATAGTGTTTATATTGAGCATTACTGGAAATATTTTGATATTTAATTGATTTCTTCTTAAAGCAACATTTTCAATTTTAAAAAAATATACTAGTTGACCATTTGATTAGACAACTTCTGGTTTGATCTGAGCAAGTCTGTTTTTATCCATTATATAGTGTGCCCCACAGGGGGTATTGGTCCCGAAAGGACAGTTCTAGTTCCTAGTAGTGTCAGATGCATGTTCTAGTTCCTAGTAGTGCCAGATGCATGTTCTAGTTCCTAGTAGTGCCTGATGCATGTAGTGGGATTTATACACTTGTAGTAGGTTTTGATTTGCTAAACTGAAAACGATACCTCACCCTTTGTGTGTATTGTAGGAGGCGGAGCAGCTCTACAACAAGATGGTCAAAAAACACAGTGCCAATAAATCCGTCTGGCTGGGATTTGGGGAGTTTTTCTTCAGAAATGGACGAATGGAGTCAGCTAGAAAACTTCTCCAGAGAAGTTTGAACTCATTGGAGAAAAGGGATCGTGAGTAGCATTTCTTTTCGTGTTTGGTCCAAAGAAGCAATCAGCTGTTAGATCAATTCTTTAATAATTAGAGTATGTAAACATGCGTGCAATATAAATCCACATATTTTTTTTGAGAATTATTTCATTAGGAATTTGGCATTGATCATTTTATACCGAGCGAAGCTCGGACGAGCCTTTGTCCCGTCCTCGAAGCAAGGCTCTAAAGGTAACACATATGTAAAAGAAAAAATGCGAAAATCAGCAAATGAATTGAGATATCTCTACATACGTTCACTGAAAATTTTTGTGATCCATATGGGCGCCACCATTTTGTTTTGGTTGTTAGTTGCTTCTACAGTTATTCGTGTTTTAATTTAATATCTTGAAAACCCTTTGCTTGACATCATCAAAATTTGTACACTGATGCATCCTAAGGAGTAGATGACCCTTATTGATTTTGAGGTCCAAGGTCAAAGTTCAATCCATTCTTGACATAGAAAGATACTGTTCTCTCAATATCTTGATAACCCTTTGCTTGACAGACATCAAACTTGGTACACTGGTACATTATAAGGAGTAGATACCCTTATCAGTTTTGGGTTCACATGGTCAGAGCTGCAGAGATAGCCACAATTTAATTTTAAAAAGTAAGGGAAACTGTCAAATCCCTGTAATTTGCTAAGGGCTGTTCCAGAAATGATCAAATGGGGGGGGGGGGTCGGGCGGCAAATGATATTTTTTTGTGTGGGTGGTCGTATTTTTTCATATTTTATTTGGTCCGTGGTTGGACTGTTAAAAAAATATTTATTATGGGTAGTGGGTAGTTTCTATTGTTTTATTTTGTGCCACGTGGGTGTTGAGTTTTCAGAATATTTTTATTGTTGCTCTTGTCGTGTTGGTTACAAAACGTCGGAGGGAAAATTGAAAACGTGCTTTCGAAATGCTGCTTTCGAAATCGGAAATCGGAAGTAACATAGAACTATTCGAATTGTCGCTCTTTGCAGCGCATAACTTTCCATTACGGCACTCTTCAAATTAGAGGCGCGTTTAGTAGGGTCCCTTTGGACGTGATGGCGGCGAACTTTGTTCTGTAGATTATTACAGTTTACAGTGCATCGATTTTGGGAATATTTTGAAACCAATAGGTATTCCGTTTTCTAATAAAAATAGGCAAACCTTAGTTGATTTATACGAGGGTACCGATGCGTTATATTTATCAGTCAGTGTGATGGTGATATAGAGGCCTCCGGGCGCGGGCTCCATTAGAAGATGAACGATTCGTGGAAAAACATATCCATACCCATTTCATGATAATAGCATCGTTTGGACTCCCAATCTTTCCAACATTCCCGCCATAGATGCCTTTGATTGTTGATGTGACATCGTTTCTTCAGAACTACTGTGATACAATGTCACACAGGCATTGACTAGAATGTTTGTCCCGAAAACCTCGCGAGATTTGTACCGTTTTCATTTTTAAAAATATTTTTGTGGTGGGTCTGGTTAGTTTTTTTTTAATTAGATGGGTCATTGTAAAATGAGTTTATCAATTTGATGGGTCATGGGGTAATTTTTTATTTTTTTTTATGGGTGCTTGGTATATACAAAAGGTGCCTCCTGACCCCTCCATGTATTTATTTCTGGAATAGCCCTAAGTTCAATTCCATAACTCTTGATCAATAATAGGTCAAGGATGCCCAAACTCAAACTTAATCTGTAACACACTGATATACCTTCATTTGTAAATTTTCAATTCATTTAGCTTAAGGGATATAGCCATATAAAGTCAGGAGAAGTGTTTGTACTGACAAACAGACACATGCTCACACAGGCTGTTCACTATAGGGCACCCACCTACTGCAGATTCCTATAAACTCAATGTGGTATCCTTAGTAACATAAATACAATGTGGTATCCCTAGTAAAATAAACACAATGTGGTATCTAATAAAATAAACACAATGTGGTATCCTTAGTAAAATAAACACAATATGGTATCTCTAGTAAAATAAACTCCATGTGGTATCTAGTAAGATAAACACAATGTGGTATCCCTAGTAAAATAAACACAATGTGGTATCTCTAGTAACATAAACACAATATGGTATCTCTAGTAAAATAAACTCCATGTGGTATCTCTAGTAAAATAAACTCCATGTGGTATCTCTAGTAAAATAAACACAATATGGTATCTCTAGTAACATAAACACAATGTGGTATCTCTAGTAAAATAAACTCAATGTGGTATCTAGTAAAATAAACACAATGTGGTACCTCTAGTAAAATAAACACAATGTGGTATCTCCATTGAAATAAACACAATGTGGTATCTCTAGTAAAATAAACTCCATGTGGTATCTCTAGTAAAATAAACACAATGTGGTATCTCTAGTAACATAAACACAATGTGGTATCTAGTAAAATAAACACAATGTGGTATCTAGTAAAATGAACACAATGTGGTATCTCCATTAAAATAAACACAATGTGGTATCTAGTAAGATAAACACAATGTGGTATCTAGTAAAATAAACACAATGTGGTATCTCTAGTAAAATAAACACAATGTGGTATCTCCATTGAAATAAACACAATGTGGTATCTAGTAAAATAAACACAATGTGGTATCTCTAGTAAAATAAACACAATATGGTTTCTCTAGTAACATAAACACAATGTGGTATCTCTAGTAACATAAACACAATGTGGTATCTAGTAAAATAAACACAATGTGGTATCCTTAGTAAAATAAACACAATGTGGTATCTCTAATAAAATAAACACAATATGGTATCTCTAGTAAAATAAACTCAATGTGGTATCTAGTAAGATAAACACAATGTGGTATCCCTAGTAAAATAAACACAATGTGGTATCTCTAGTAACATAAACACAATATGGTATCTCTAGTAAAATAAACTCCATGTGGTATCTCTAGTAACATAAACACAATGTGGTATCTCCATTAAGATAAACACAATGTGGTACCTCTAGTAACATAAACACAATGTGGTATCTCTAGTAACATAAACACAATGTGGTATCTCCATTAAAATAAACACAATGTGGTATCTCCATTGAAATAAACACAATGTGGTATCTAGTAAAATAAACACAATGTGGTATCTCTAGTAAAATAAACACAATATGGTTTCTCTAGTAACATAAACACAATGTGGTATCTCTAGTGAAATAAACTCAATGTGGTATCTAGTAAAATAAACACAATGTGGTACCTCTAGTAAAATAAACACAATGTGGTATCTCCATTGAAATAAACACAATGTGGTATCTCTAGTAAAATAAACTCCATGTGGTATCTCTAGTAAAATAAACACAATGTGGTATCTCTAGTAAAATAAACACAATGTGGTATCTCTAGTAACATAAACACAATGTGGTATCTAGTAAAATAAACACAATGTGGTATCTAGTAAAATGAACACAATGTGGTATCTCCATTAAAATAAACACAATGTGGTATCTAGTAAAATAAACACAATGTGGTATCTCTAGTAAAATAAACACAATGTGGTATCTCCATTGAAATAAACACAATGTGGTATCTCTAGTAAGATAAACACAATGTGGTATCTAGTAAAATAAACACAATGTGGTATCTCCATTAAAATAAACACAATGTGGTATCTAGTAAGATAAACACAATGTGGTATCTAGTAAAATAAACACAATGCGGTATCTCTAGTAAAATAAACACAATGTGGTATCTCCATTGAAATAAACACAATGTGGTATCTAGTAAAATAAACACAATGTGGTATCTCTAGTAAAATAAACACAATATGGTTTCTCTAGTAACATAAACACAATGTGGTATCTCTAGTAACATAAACACAATGTGGTATCTCCATTAAGATAAACACAATGTGGTACCTCTAGTAACATAAACACAATGTGGTATCTCTAGTAACATAAACACAATGTGGTATCTCCATTAAAATAAACACAATGTGGTATCTCCATTGAAATAAACACAATGTGGTATCTAGTAAAATAAACACAATGTGGTATCCTTAGTAAAATAAACACAATGTGGTATCTCTAATAAAATAAACACAATATGGTATCTCTAGTTAAATAAACTCAATGTGGTATCTAGTAAGATAAACACAATGTGGTATCCCTAGTAAAATAAACACAATGTGGTATCTCTAGTAACATAAACACAATATGGTATCTCTAGTAAAATAAACTCCATGTGGTATCTCTAGTAAAATAAACTCCATGTGGTATCTCTAGTAAAATAAACACAATGTGGTATCTCTAGTAAAATAAACACAATGTGGTATCTCTAGTAACATAAACACAATGTGGTATCTAGTAAAATAAACTCAATGTGGTATCTAGTAAAATAAACACAATGTGGTATCTCTAGTAACATAAACACAATGTGGTATCTAGTAAAATAAACACAATATGGTTTCTCTAGTAAAATAAACACAATATGGTTTCTCTAGTAACATAAACACAATGTGGTATCTCTAGTGAAATAAACTCAATGTGGTATCTAGTAAAATAAACACAATGTGGTACCTCTAGTAAAATAAACACAATGTGGTATCTCCATTGAAATAAACACAATGTGGTATCTCTAGTAAAATAATCTCCATGTGGTATCTCTAGTAAAATAAACACAATGTGGTATCTCTAGTAACATAAACACAATGTGGTATCTAGTAAAATAAACACAATGTGGTATCTAGTAAAATGAACACAATGTGGTATCTCCATTAAAATAAACACAATGTGGTATCTAGTAAAATAAACACAATGTGGTATCTCTAGTAAAATAAACACAATGTGGTATCTCCATTGAAATAAACACAATGTGGTATCTCTAGTAAGATAAACACAATGTGGTATCTAGTAAAATAAACACAATGTGGTATCTCCATTAAAATAAACACAATGTGGTATCTAGTAAGATAAACACAATGTGGTATCTAGTAAGATAAACACAATGTGGTATCTAGTAAAATAAACACAATGCGGTATCTCTAGTAAAATAAACACAATGTGGTATCTCCATTGAAATAAACACAATGTGGTATCTAGTAAAATAAACACAATGTGGTATCTCTAGTAAAATAAACACAATATGGTTTCTCTAGTAACATAAACACAATGTGGTATCTCCATTAAGATAAACACAATGTGGTACCTCTAGTAACATAAACACAATGTGGTATCTCTAGTAACATAAACACAATGTGGTATCTAATAAAATAAACACAATGTGGTATCCTTAGTAAAATAAACACAATATGGTATCTCTAGTAAAATAAACACAATGTGGTATCTCTAGTAAAATAAACACAATATGGTTTCTCTAGTAACATAAACAGAATGTGGTATCTCTAGTAACATAAACACAATGTGGTACCTCTAGTAAAATAAACACCATGTGGTATCTCTAATAAAATAAACACAATATGGTTTCTCTAGTAACATAAACACAATGTGGTATCTCTAGTAACATAAACACAATGTGGTATCTAGTAAAATAAACTCAATGTGGTATCTCTAGTAACATAAACACAATGTGGTATCTAGTAACATAAACACAATGTGGTATCTAGTAAAATAAACACAATGTTGTATCTCTGTGGCGTAGCTTCCATTGACGCAACCGAGGCAGCTGCCTCGGTAAAAAAAACACCTTTTACGTTGTTAAAATGTCGATAGCTTCTGGGGGGCACAGCCCCCCAGACCCCCTGCCTCAGTAATATTCGAACCCAAGCTACGCCTATGTATCTAGTGAAATGAACACAATTTGGTATCTCTAGTCAAATAAACACAATGTGGTATCCCTAGTAAAATAAACACATTGTGGGATCTAATAAAATAAACACAATGTGGTATATCTAATAATATAAACACAATGTGGTATCTCTAGTAAAATAAACTCAGTGTGGTATCTGTATTAAAATAAACACCATGTGGTATCTGTATTGGAAAAAATAAAACAATGTGGTATTTTTATTGGAATAAACACCTTGTGGTAAAATAAACGTCAGTAAAATAAACAGTGATATCTCTTTTAAACTGATTTACAATATGGATGTATGTAGATGTGGACACCATTGCCAAGTTTGCACAGATGGAGTTTAAAAATGGTGATGCTGAGAGAGGGAAGACGATGTTTGAGAATATCCTTGTAAATTACCCCAGGAGAACAGACTTATGGTCAGTCTATGTGGACATGGTAGTCAAAGTGGGGGATATTGAAGGAGCCAGGTAAGTAGTCTCTACTGTGATTTGGGGACCCGTTGGGACTGTATCAAAATTTTGTTTGTTTCTCTTTTTTCATTAACCCAGAATTTTTTTTTTTATTTCATTGCAAAAAACATGTACATTTACGAAACTTTTTCTTAAAATGTCTTCTTGTGCTACTTGACTTATTAGTGTGCATGCTCTATCAGAAAACTTTTAAGAATTGACTGGCATTTCGACTGTCACATCACCATTTTGCTAAAAGTAATTCCACCCTCATGTGATGTCTCAAGATTTTGCAAATTCAACAATTTATTTAGATTTATGTATGATAGGAACATATTCAATTTTGTTGAGTCTTTTCTGATCGTTGTAAAAAATCTTGTTAAACATAATATATTTCGAAAGACTGTTATATGAATAATCAATAATATTGAATCCAAGGGCAATAACTCAGTTTTCATCGATTTCTCAATGAAGTCCATTATGCACTAGATTTCCTTTCTTTATTTTGCACTTTTTGTATATTTTTGTAAAGAAACAGTTTCATGCATTGTTATGAATACTATTATATCATTATAAGCAGTGTTTGCGGAATTTTGATAATGCTGTTCAAGAAAAATTGCAATTTTTTGACATTGATATATATTATTTGATTCTAATTATGTATGTCTCACATCTTAAAATGTGCAATGACCTATAATTTTTATTTAATAATTTATTAGTTTTAACTGTAATAAATGCAAATAAATATGCTATCTATACTTTTATTTGATAATAATGCAAGCATAAAGTTACCTTAAAAATAAAATGTCCTGCCCACACACCCACCAGTCAAACTGATGAGGTGCAAAGGGGAAATTTAAGATATTTTAATCTATGTAAATATAATCTCTGCTATAATTTTATTGCCGACTTATTTTGATCTGAATTTCTTTCCCCTTCGTGTTAGTGGCTTTATAATCTCTAATACAAAAAAATACCTTTTATCAAATTGATTATTCTACACAAACTATTCATAAGAAAATGAACTAATAATGACAGGTGATGGATACTTGGAATTCAGTGAACATATTTAAAAGAAGCAAAAAGATATTCGTACATGTATATAGTGATAGAATTAAAAAATAAAACCCAATGATTTACAGTAAATATTAACCACAGAAAAGTATCATTTTTCATAGGCAGTTAATTTTTGCTATATTTTGCAAGCCCAGAGAAAGGGGGGGGGGGGACCCACTTCATTTATTAATTGTAACCATGCTTCATTGTATTAAACAGTTCAGGTGAGCGTTGTACAGGTGTGGCAGTAACCTCAGACTATTCTGAAGTTTTGTACTATAATCAGATAGGTTACAGGACAGTCTAGGAGCACAAGCACATGGGGAATTCCCTAAAACATTGTATTTCATCATCCCTAGTGAAAACTACATCAATCTTTAAAATGTGCAAGTAGTGTAAAACCTGTAATGGGTAACTTATACATTTTCCAAATTTCACTATTTTTGCTCAGTAGAGTTGCAGGAAGATACTATAACTTGCCCATTCATTCGTACATTGATATGTATGTTGGTTCCCATTTATTGCCCATTCATTCGTACATTCATATGTATGTTGGTTCCCATTTATTGCCCATTCATTTGTACATCCATATGTATGTTGGTTCCCATTTATTGCCCATTCATTTGTACATCCATATGTATGTTGGTTCCCATTTATTGCCCATTCATTCGTACATTGATATGTATGTTGGTTCCCATTTATTGCCCATTCATTCGTACATCCATATGTATGTTGGTTCCCATTTATTGCCCATTCATTCGTACATCCATATGTATGTTGGTTCCCATTTATTGCCCATTCATTTGTACATCCATATGTATGTTGGTTCCCATTTATTGCCCATTCGTACATTAATATGTATGTTGGTTCCCATTTATTGCCCATTCATTTGTACATCCATATGTATGTTGGTTTCCGTTTATTGCCCATTCATTCGTACATCCATATGTATGTTGGTTCCCATTTATTGCCCATTCATTCGTACATTGATATGCATGTTGGTTCCCATTTATTGCCCATTCATTTGTACATTGATATGCATGTTGGTTCCCATTTATTGCCCATTCATTTGTACATCCATATGTATGTTGGTTTCCGTTTATTGCCCATTCATTCGTACATCCATATGTATGTTGGTTCCCATTTATTGCCCATTCATTCGTACATTGATATGTATGTTGGTTCCCATTTATTGCCCATTCATTCGTACATTGATATGTATGTTGGTTCCCATTTATTGCCTAGTTTTTGTAAAACTTGAGGGGTGATACATTGCATGAAGTCCTTGGTTCATATTGGATTTCAAGGCCACAGATAGGTAAATTGTCAGAATCACTTGATAAGGAACTCTGAAAATTTCTTGTAAATAAGATTTAGCATCTTAATTTTATGCTTTACAGGTTGCTGTTTGAAAGAGTTATCAACCTTAATATGGCAATGAAGAAAATGAAATTCTTTTTCAAGAAGTTTTTGGACTTTGAAGAAAAACATGGCGATGAATCCACTGTGGCATCTGTGAAACAAAAAGCACAAGATTATGTGGACTCTCACTAAGCATGCTTGGATACTCACTAAGCATGCTGGGATACATAGACAAGAGTATGTGGACTCTCACTAAGCATGCTGGGATACATAGACAAGCTTATGTGGACTCTCACTAAGCATGCTGGGATACATAGACAAGCTTATGTGGACTCTCACTAAGCATGCTGGGAAACATAGACAAGATTATGTGAACTCTCACTAAGCATGCTGGGATACATGGACATGATTATGTGGACTCTCACTAAGCATGCTGGGATACATAGAGTTTGTTATTGGAACTATTCCTATGCTGGTGGTGCTGAGAAGATCCATCTATGGATGAATTCAATGTTTATTACTGTATGAGAGTGACATTTGCTGAAGTAATAAATTATATGGGGTGGGGGGATAATATTAAACACTTATATTTATGTTGAATTACATGGGATTTTTAGAAAATATGTTTGTATTTTAATTTCTTCAATTTGATTGTATTGGCATTATGATGTAAGCATTATTTTTAGTGCATCATCGTGGTGTGCATCTGTCTAGATGACCCCCATTTTCAGAGAATACATAAATTTCATTATGACAACTTTTCTTTCTTTTTTTTAAACCATACATGTATGGTAATGTACAATGTATTGTGGGTCAGTGCCAGCATCTTTGGAGGATATCAAAGGTAACTAAGTTTCCCAAACGAAGTTTGGAGACTTATTGTTTTTGCTCAGTTCTTGTTATTCTTCCACTTCTTCTTCCGCTTCTTTCTTGCACCTAAAAATGTCTGACATCATTCTCCGTAACCAATTGATGAAAGTAATAGGTATTCAAGGATATGATAAGCCAATGCAACTAGATGTGCAGAAATGCTTTTGTTTTCAGAATGAAGGGGGGTTAGGGTACATGTGGGGGGGGGGGGGGGGGGGGGGGGTTGATTCCAAAATGCAACAGATATGATTTGACAAATATGATAAATGGAATCCTTGGGTCTTCAGAAATAGAAAAGGAATGACAGGGCCTACAAATTAGTATCAAGGTCAAGTGAGTCCAGTGACCTTGACCTCTGACCATGAGCATAAAAACTGGTATAACTCTAAAACTGGGACTAATAGCAATATGTGATCTTCAAAAATGGCAAGAGGATGACATGATCTTCAAACTAGTATCACGGTCAAGTTACACCAGTGAATTTGACCTCTGACCTTAGAACATAAAATTGGTATTACTTAAGAACCAGGTCTGATAGAGATATGGGATCTTCAGAAAGGATGATGAGATCTACAAATTAGTATGAAGGTCAAATGACTCCAGTGACCCTGACCTTAAGCACACAAGTTCATATAATTTTAGAACTGGAATTGATAGAGACATTGTATCTTCAGAAATTATAAGAGAATGGTAAGATCTTTTAACTAGTATCAAGGTCAAGTGACTCCAGTGACTTTGACATCTGATATTAGATGATAAACTTGGTATTACCAAAGACCTAGGTCTGATAAAGAGATGGGATCTTCAGAGATGGGATTTACAAATTGGTATCAAGGTCGTGTGACTCCAGTTATCTTGATCTTGAACATAAATCTGGTAAAACTTTAGAATCGGAAGTTATAGACATGGAATCTTTAGAAATGATAAAAGGGTGTATTGACCTATAAATTAGTATCTCCAGTGACTTTGACCTTGATTATAAAAACTTGTATAACTTTAGAACCAGGACTTATAGAGACAAAGGATCATCAGAAATGAGGATCAAGGTCAAGTGACGCCAGTTTTACTGAAGGGAAAAAAAAGGAATTTCAAAAAAAAAATTCAAAATCAAAGTCTTCATGATCTAGATTTTTTTAATGAAGTTAAAATTTGCATGGATTTGCCAAGGGAGGAAAATAGTACTCGAAAAAAGCCACTTTTGTACAGCCAGTACTTCGTTTCCCAGACTTTATAATCGGTAGATTATAATCACTTGTTTTCAAATGTTTCTTGCATGTTTTACTACAAAAGTGCAAACCCTAGATAATGTATATTGTTAAACTATCTTGCATGTGGCGATTTGGAACCGTATGCTTGTTACTTTTACAATCCGACCTCATCTTTTCACACATTAGAAATCAGCTGATCTTTATCAGATAAATAAATGTTTATTTGGTATGTGTATACATATATACAAATATACAGGCATGAATGTATTTCATTATACCTGTAGAAGGCCAATCTCTAAAGCTTACAAAAAGCGTGAAACGATTACATAAATCGAAAGAGGGATGCGATAGACAGGGAATTCACACATTTCAGAGAAGTTATTGCCACAAAAAAAAAAATCGGAAAAAGGGGGGTGGGGTAGTAATATCCATACTTCAGGTGCCTGTGAAAAAGAATCAATGCGCGCATTAATTCCTCATGCTAAATCGTTATAAATTTTTAAATTAAAGATATTTCTATTTTAATAAAATCATTTCTACCGAGCCCCAAATCAAATTTTGCAAGCTGTAATTCCGCCACATTGATGCACGCATCAATTTTATTGATGAAAACAAGAATTGTGCTCATTAATGAGAGCAATAATTTATTTGATGCACGCATTAATTGAATTACAAAATGTATTGAGCACAATAATTAATGATATCATTTATTAATGACACACGTATCTTTAATTATTTGCGTTTATGTTAATTAGGCGTTCCATACTTAGTTCATATTGAACATTACTACGTCTAAGGGCTTATATTTTCTTAAATATATTGATTTTATTATATGATGCAAGAATGGGAATTTATCAATATAAATGATATATATTCAGTAACTAGAATACAGTTATGCCGCTGAACTTGACAACACCTGCATTAGGCGGGATAACTACTGCTAGACGACTCTAGTTGCTTTCAATAAAAAAAATATAATTGTTACAAAATCACAGCAACCACGTGGCAAATTTTATTTACATGGACGATTAAAAAGATTAAGTGTACTTTAACATAACTATGTATGGTTGTGGTCTATATCGGGATATTTATTTTTAGCAACTTCATTTTGCAATATGAATATATTTCTGATGGAAATGTTAATATATATATATTTAAGAGTTGTGATAGGTTTAAGTATGATCTGTACAGAAATGCATAATCATTTTCAGCATGATACACAAGGCAAAGCAGGATGTCAAAATAAAACTTGAATTTTTTTTATTTTTTTTACAGATTTTCAAATCATGAATTAAACCAAATCATACCAACAACACACACGCACTATCTTCTTAATCAAATAAATTACTTTTCTGTTCTTAATTTTAAACATTTGTAAATAAAGATATTGTCCCAATTTACACAGTTCTGTAACATTTGTTGTTGACAACAGTTGTACAAGGTTGGAAGCAGAGGGATTTTAAACCTGTTACAAAGTCTTTCATTTCTTGGAATATCACAAAATTACCCACATTCAATCCCCAGGTAACACGAAGATAAACTATACTAATATATTGTACCTACACATGTATATCTGATATTATTTTGTTATATAGTTTCAAAATCACCATGAACGTATCATTTGACCTTTCTTTCACCTCATTGTTTTTTGCATATTCTTTGTAATTCAACACGTATCCAAAACCTAAAGGTATTAATCTCCTCTTACATACAACAACCAACAAGGAAGATATTTGATAACATTTATTTAACATTTCTTGATAGATATTACTTATCATATATATATTACTATCTATCAATTTTAACCAATATTTCAACATTCTGTTTTCTGTAAATTTGTGAGATGCCATTCTGATTCTATGAACAAGTATTCTTTTAAGTTAATATTAAAATGATGCTGGGATTCCTCATTGATGATTAATACGGGGTCCATAGTGATGAAGTATTCTAAAAATTCTGTTGAAATTTCCATGGGCGCAAATTATTCTCCTTTTTTAGCCGATCGTTATGACAAGCGGGATAACTTCAACTTTCTCCATCGTCAACTTCTCATATTTATATAGCAATATTCCATTATCACCTCCTTTAACCGATTCGATGCCCAAGATCATGTTCTGTGTATGATATTTTTTTTAATCGAGGAAAACTACTGACAAGTAAGTTAATGTAACATAATGGGTTCCAACTGTCTCTTTTGAAGTCAGCATTTCGCCAATTCTATGTTCGCTATATATAATGATTTTGTTTGCAAATATAACCTGTAGTTAGGTCGATTGCTGTCTGACGTGTTTCATATTAATTGTTAGGCCATTCTTTACATTCTGACTTTGACTATGGATTACTCTGTTTACCTGATCAAGATAGAGGGTTCACGGGGGTCTGACCAGTCATCAGGGGACTCTTACTCCTCCTAAGTACCCGATCCCACCTCTGGGTTGTCCAGGGATCCGTGTTTGCTCTACATGTGCTCTTTATGCTATACTCTTTATGGAATTTATGAGATAAATCACTGTTCGCTATCTTCACTTTTTGAACCAAAATATAGATGAAAACAAAATTGAAACAAAAACTCTAGATATTAATCTACTAGTATATGAAATTTTAGCTATATATGAAAATTTTGTTCCTTGAACTCTTCCACCAAATTGTATTTATCCAACATTAAAACCCAGTTATTTTGAAATCAAGTTTTGTACTGCGTGAGTCTGATTAGACAGCGGGCATCTATGGTCTAGTATAGGTCCCTGCTACTGAATTCACCCAAGCCACAGTAGCACTTCACGGTACATCAAACGCTTATGGATACAGCTTATTGTATCATTAGCGGTTTATCCTGGTTGTTTAGGAGCTAGACAGCGATGCCAGTGTTCGCTTAATGGAACAGTTGTATCGCTAGTGAACGTTGTATCATTAACAGTTAATATTTCAGAATTTTGGCTATTTTGATGGTTCATGACTATTATTACTTGGACATCTCGCCCCGTTGTATATCTTTCTCGATATAGCACGTCCTTATCAATGACCCAATAGATGTAATTTGTGTTTTGCTTCAATTAACTGAATGTACTTTTTATATTAAAAATAATGACATGTTTGCATGGATATGTTTTCAAGTGATACATGTGCTAAATTAAGAGTACATGTACTTTTGTAATGTAATATTTAATGCTACTATAAGTGGATTTAAAAAACAAAACAGGAAATGGAGTTCTCTTCTTTTCAACATATGACATACCCTTTTCCACCTCTTATCTTGAAAGATAAATACAACTTAAAGTACATCACATAGCAAACAATTGATTTAAAAAAAAATTATCATTAGATATTTTTATCTTACAGTTAAGGTCTAACGATCTGGTTTGAACATTTTTCATTGGAAAAATGCACTTTACAAAAGAATGCGAACAAATTCTTAAACTTTAGAACATCCTCTCCTTACACTCGGGTGTTTTTCAAGTACAGTACACCTTTCGTTACTTTTAAGTTTCATTTAAATATTTTCAAAAAATCGTGTGATAAAATTATTCAAGTGCTAAAACTGCAGTCCTGCACTTACATTCATGTGCATTTTTCTCTGTTTTGTAGATTTTATTTTAGTAAATTTAAAATTGCATAACTTCTCTCAAATCAACAACATTAAAACGTATGACTTGTCAACACTTTACACTTTACACGACCATTCCTCACGATAAATTAAAGACAAGACTTTTTGATATCATAGACAGTTGCGTCTTCAACAAAAATGGCAAACGAAAATATTCATATCTAGTGATCAGTCATCAAAAAACTTACTTTGTTAAACACCACTCTGATTCCACGTACAAGTACTCTGATGTTGAAATAAAAAATATGCTGGAGTTCCTCATAGACAATATCTTCGTAGTCTTTGTTGACCAGGTCTTCCAACAGTCTGTTGGAATTCCCATGGGCACGAATTGTGCTCTTTTGATAACTGACATGTTTTTATATTCTTATGAAGCAGAATTTTTTCAAAAACTTCTACATGAGAAGAAAAATTCGCTTACTGTGGCCTTCAGTTCGACATTTAGATATACCGACAACGTTTTATCTATTAACAATAATAATTTCATTCATATGTCGATTCGATCTATCCCTGTGAACTCGAAATAAAAGACACCACAGACTCGTCCACTTCTGCTTCATAATTAGATATTTTATTGAAAGTAGATATTAACGGCAAACTAACAACTCAACTTTATGATAAACGGGATGATTTCAGCTTCTTCATTGTCAACTTCCATATTTATGTAGCAATATTCCATTATCACCTGCATACGGTGTTTCAACCTCTCAACTGATTCGATACGCGAGAGTGTGTTCTGTGTATGATCAGTTTTTAAATCGAGGCAGGCTAGTGACAGACAAGTTGATGGTGCAGGGTTTCAACAATCTCAGTCAGCATTTCGCAAATTCTATGGTCGTTATAACGATCTAGTTTGCCAATACAATCTATCATTGGGTGAAATGCTGTCTGACATGTTTCATACCAATTGTTAGGTCGTTCTTGGCACACCGATTTTGACTACGGATAAGTCTGTTTACCTGATCAAGATACAGGGCTCACGGTGGGTGTGACCGGTCGACAGGGGTTTCTTACGCCTCCTTACTCCCTGTTTACTCCTCCTAGGCACCTGATCCCACCCCTGATATAGTATCCAGGGGTCCGTGTTTGCTCAACTGTATTTTGTATTGCTTATAGGAGTTATGAGATTGATCACCGTTCGTTATCTTTCCCTTTCTTTTTCAAAAATGAAAAAGTGACTATTCTTGAATTATTTCTAGAATCCAGCTGGAAATCCTAACAATATTCATCCAAAGGTGAACATAAGAAATTCACTAATTTTCTCTTTAATCTCTCCGGCTAAAAGGTTTGTATAGATAAATGACCTTTAGTATTTACAAATGTAAGATTTTTCTATATTCTAAATGAAATTACGCACACTCACACGCAAGTGCGGATAACTAGAATGTAGTTTAACGCAAATGATTTGAAACCTGTTTCACACTAATATACTGTATACCTCAGTTGATACTGTTAAAGTAAATGCTCCACACATTATCAGGTGGGGTTGGGTTGTGATATTCTTAATTATTACATGTATATGAACCAATTAAACCCTGCCGGTAATTTTATTAACATTGACGATAAAAAAAAGAATTCATATTAAAGTGTATTTCAACATGAAGATTTAATGACTGTTGTCATTCTATGTGATTTATGCTGTGGCTGAACCGGACGTTTCATTTCTCTTATGTAATCTGGGAATTGACGGTAATGTTGTTGTGGCTACTTAATTTTATGCAATGTTTGTTACATATATGGAAACAGAATTTTTATTTCACGAAGTGATTAAAGTGTCTAAAATTTATGGAGAATGTGTGGTATGCTGGCGCTCCAATTTTGCGAAATTGAATTTTAAATTAATTGATTTAATCAGTTTATTATGCCATGGCAACGAAATCGAACATAAATGAAAATCCTACGTGTATGTATATACAGTTTCGTATTCTCGTGTGAATGCTACAATAATTAAGAAAAAATCCAAGCGTTTTCTTGATAATGATCAGATGCATCAGCATATTTCCCCAATGAAAATTGTTTTTGCGGATATAGTTTTATCTTAGTGTACTTATAACACCATGTACTTCAAATCTTGATGCAAATCCGCATTGTTAATTTTTCGCATCCATGCGTAATGTTGTTTCGCTCTTTCTCTTCTTTCGGTTGTAAGAACAAAGTGATTATTCAAACATTATAACATTGAATTACTTCATAAATCTTGATCTATAAAGAACTTCGTAGGTTCTGTGCTAAATGAAAAGCAACATAAAGTTAATAAATAAAACTGATACTATAAACAGCAACATTTTGCAGAGTAAATCATAGTAATACAAACAGCTGCAGATCTGAAACTTTCCTACGATATGTCATGATAAAAAAAAACTTATCTTAGGAAATGCATACTAGTAAACATTAGGACCAATCTTAACTTCCATGTAAAACAAAAAGATCTTGGAAATATTTGACCTTGATTCTAATAAATGATAAGTTTTCCGTCAAGCCTTGTTAAAGCCAAACACTGATAAAAACAAGTATGTACATTTTCGATTTCTTAACTCGTATAATTAAAAAATAGGTGAGAGAAAAGGTAATTACATGAATGTAGAAATGAATTAAACGTGTATGCATAATTTACTGTGTGAAAATCCAGGATTATTCTTAAGTAAGACGAAGGTTTTTTTTTTTAAGAAAATAGAAAATGCATTTTCGTGCACCAGATCTGCAAATAACGAGGCCGGGTAACCATTTTATCTCAACATTTCCTTCGAACTTACTCGGTAAAAACTGACTTGTTAATTAAACGAGAACAAATCAAGCTAACAGCTGTTTTTGTACAGACCGCCATGGAATGCGGTCTCATGTATATCAGGAATAAATTTGTCTTTTCTATCCAAGTTTTTAAAATATAAATCTTGATAAGTCTTTTTCCTAACCTAAATTGCAACCTACGTGATTTGAAGTCCTATATCCACTTTTGAAAAATTCTAGAATTTGATAAAGAAATTAAAATCCATTGTCTAAATGTATAATTAGGGTTGTATTACAAAGATAGTTGCGAACCACACGGACAGGAACATTGAATAATAGAAAACTTTATGAAAAAAGTTTGTTTTGTATATATTATAGGGCAGAATTAGCTAATTGATAAATGCAGTGAAAGGAAATCTGATTTGTTTGGAGCATATTCAATGCGTTTTGTTCTGTTCTCTGATCTTAGTAGTTGATAATTAATATACGATATTAATATTTTCCAACGGTTCTGTTCGTTTTTGTTCTTTACAAATTGTAAACACGGACCTCCCGTTTGCAAAGCTAGCGCGCTATCTACTAGGATATCGGTCATACTGTATTTGAATTTAAGCATTGTGTTTTGTTATCTATTGTTTATGAAAGCCAATTTAAGTGAGGTCAGATTAAGATTGTGAAAAAAGTCTTCATTACGACATGAAAAGTTGTAATATACAAGATAAAAAGCCGTTATTACGTGCTTCTGTCTATGTAATGAACAAATAATATGACATTTATCAATGAACTGATAAAGCTGTATTTAACCACCGTGCAATAACTTTAGAAGAACCGCATTGTGACAATTGACTTACATACTAAACCGAAATCTCGTTAAAATGCCAACCCGTTGATTAATTTCATGACCTTAAATCACGAGTTAAAAAGAAGCAATAAATCAATTAAACATGGGCCTAATAAAAGGTGAAGGTAACGAACAGTGATCAATTTCATAACTCCTATAAGCAATACAAAATTGAGAATAGGACAAACATTGACCCCTGGACATATCAGAGGTGGGATCAGGTGCCTAGGAGGAGTAAGCATCCACTGTCGACCGGTCACAGGTAAACAGAGTAATCCAATCGGTATGAAACACGCCAGACAGCATTTGACCCAATGATAGATTGTATTGGTAAACTAGATAATTATAGCGACCATAGAATTTGCGAAATGCTGACTTTAAACGAGACTGTTGAAACACATGTAATATCAACTTGTTTGTCAGTAGGCTGCCTCGATTTAAAAACTTATCATATGCAGAACAAACTCTTTCGTATCGAATGAGTTGAGAATATACATGTATATAGGAATATATTATGATCGGTGATATGGCATTTTTGAAAATGGTTTCTATGCGGGATTTGTGTATTCCATTAAAATCGATAAACTCTTAATTTATATATATTATCAAAAAATACGTCCGAAATACGCAAGGAATTAAACATTTAAAAATAAAAGAAGACGGGGGGGGGGGGGGGGTAGCTGAAGTCCTGTCCACAAGCACCTGTGCCAAGAGCCTGGTATACGGAAACGAAACTCGTAGATCTTAATTTCGAAGATGACCTTAAAACGGTCCGGTGTCACGGTAGGTGTTGGCAGATACAATCTGATTAAAACCAGATCCTGAGATCCGCTCACTTAGATCGCTACACTAGGATCTGACTTAACCCCATAGGGGGTCATGTCCGCATGACCTTTCGCTTGGAATATTCATGAGAACTATCAGCCAGTCAGATTGCGCCATACAATGATGGCTATTTAGGCGGTTCCTGGCAATTCGTAAACAAATTGCTGTAATCTCTCTCCCACGAAGTTTCTTCCACACTGTAAATTTGTATATTCTCGCATAACGAATTTTAAACTTTCGCAATAATGCCTAATCTATTCCGTTCTTTCAAACAACAAAACGTACAATATGAAATATACCCAAATTAAATTAATTGTGAATTCAGATTTGAATGAAAGAAAACCCACAGAGAAAACAGACGTTGTTTAAATCGCATGTTTTGAAAGGTGTGCAGTCGTCTGTCAAACGCGCAGCCATTTTTGTTTTTTTTGTTTTGCATCTCTAACGTAAATAATGACGCAAAGGTTCATGGGAGAAAAATTATCGTTGGTATAAATCGACAGGGTCAATTTGATTGGCTTAACGAAAGGTCATGCGGACGTGACCCTATATGGGGTTACGTCAGATCCTAGTGTAGCGATCTAAGTGAGCGGATCTCAGGATCTGGTTTCAATCAGATTGTGGCAGATAAAGAACCTTCGCTACTGCGGCCACACAGGTCAAAATGTGTGGCACTTCGCCGAAGAAGGTGCTACCTTTTCTTGCATGGTGGGACGTTCACCAGCAAAAAAAACTCAGGTCTTAATTTCACAATTTTAAAAGATGCCTACATCCTCATTATATTTCATGAGAGATTAGAATTTAGAACTTCAACAAAATACACCACTTTTTAAAATGCTTCAACGTACAGACAACAAATCCAAAACAGTATGACTCAGTTTGAATTTCGGATGTCCAGAAATTAAGGGGATTTTTAAAGAATTATTTATAGAACCCTAATGTGGCACCACAAGACCCCCTACCGTGGGTCATGAATTTCACAATATCATTGTGCACTCATCTTGGTTGTTTGATGTCCATATGTCTCTATTCCTGCACCAGAGTCCTCGACCCGCCAGTCATGAATGTCGCAAGATTATTACGCACCTAGTGTGATTAACTGATTTCTAGTGTGATTATCTGATTTCTAGTGTGATTAACTGATTTCTAGTGTGATTAACTGATTTCTAGTGGGATTATCTGATTTCTAGTGTGATTAACTGATTTCCAAGAGACGAGAAGCGGATGTACATTGGAAATCTTTAAATTTGTGGATGTAAAATTTTCATAAAAAATTAACACAGTCATGGTAGGAGCGTCCCTGCTTTTCATGGCATTCCCTGTATGTAAACATGTACTTTGTGTGCTAGAGGAAGATCTTTAACGAATGCGTCACTTCAGGTTCAGGTGCAACCCCTAGCCCTCGTGTACCAGGGACCAAAACATTCTCAAATGATGTTGTGCTTATCCCATAAATGCTCTATGAACCTCCGTCGACCATGTGCGTTATAAACCTTGCCCTGGGTCAGTATTCAAACCCAGTAACCCTTACGGTGGGAAAAATGTATAATGAAAAAGGCGAAGATAGCGAATAGTAACCAATCTCTGTAATAAACAAAGCTACATGTAACAGCTTTTAGTGTTAAGAAAACTAGACTCGCACAGTTAGATCATCGTCATGTACTGCTCTATAAGCATTGTGTACGAAGTGAATGTTTAGATGACAATTGACCGTAGAGTTGTTGTCCAGATTGATAAGTAAAATTTGCATTATAAATATATCACACGGGAGTTGCGACAAAGGTAGCGATAAAACACAGAATGAAATCAATCTTCGTGGAGTATATTAACTCCCCTCCCCAACACTGGTAAGCTACACATGATGAAAGGTGAAGATAACGAACAGTGATCAATCTCATAACTCCTATAAGCAATACAAAATAGAGAGTTGGGAAACACGGGCCCCTGGATATACCAGAGGTGGGATCAGAGGAGTAAGCATCCCCTGTCGACCGGTCATACCTGCCGTGAGCCCTATATCTTGATAAGGTAAACGGAGTTATCCGTAGTCAAAATCACTGTGCCAATCACTGTCTCAAGAATGATGTCACTGCTGATATTTATCGAATCGATATTATATATGTCGCATGGGCTTCTCATTAATTTGTGTGAAATATTTTTGATAATGAATCCAGTTAAAAGTCACTGAAACTTAACAAATAAAAAGGTCAAAATCATTGTCAATCGATGGGGGTTTCATTACCACAACTATTTGGTGAAATAATCATTATTCAGGTAGTAGATGAAATTGACACAATTAAGAGAAAGACGAACTATGATTCGTCTCATTAAATTAAAGTGTGTGTGACAAAGCGTATGAAACCAAGCACAGAAATAGATCTTTTGAGATAGCTGTTACAAATAGGAGCTAAAACAAATTGAAAACGAACATTTCAGATTTCAGTAGTCATTATAGAACATATTAAAAATGATCTCATTAAATGTGTAAACTCATGAACTTTAAATTCGTTTTTCCTTTACAAGAGCTCTGCAACTTTACCTTAAATATAGACTGTGAATATTACGAAACAAAATGAAGTGTACACAAGTCATCAGTGTACCTTATATATATATATATATATATATATATATATATATATATATATATATATATATATATCCAAATTATTTTTATTAAAAATCACAGTGTCCGGTATAAGATATTAAAAGAAATAGAATAAACAGTACACAAAGTTAAAATTTTAACACACGCGCTTTCATTTTATAATCCTCAGGCGTTTGCGCTTGCGTTAAAATTTTAACTTTGTGTACTGTTTATTCTATTTCTTTTAATATCTTATACCGGACACTGTGATTTTTAATAAAAATAATTTGGATATATATATATATATATATATATATATATATATATATATATATATATATATACATAATGTCAAAAAATGAATGAAGAAATCGGCGCAGTTGCTAAATAATTTAAAAGATTAAAATCTAAAATGATCACATAATAATCAATGATCAGTTCAGGAACTGATTGTTGAGTATTATGTGATCATTAATGAGAGCAATTATACAACGTAATGTCTGCGTGACTTAGAAATAAATACATAAATAAAATCTGAAATAAAAAATTAACACTATTCTACAGTAAAATTACTGGACTTCGTGTTACTGTAATCAAACTAGTATTATAGGTGATACATGTATAATTAAAACAAAGCCTCTCGTGCTTATTTAACCAGTTACATATAAATACTGTTTCGTAAGTCATTGAAAAATTTACACCTAAAACCCCAGAAATTATATAATGAGGAACGTGTGCTCGTTTTTCTTTTCTTACGCTTTACATTAACGCTTCGAAATGTAGACACTGTGATGTACAAAAATGTTTACATCAAAGGTTTTTTTTCTGTATCATTAACTATTTTCCCGGTATATTCAGGTCGTGACATCCGTTTAACTTGCATAAATAATTGACTTTCATAACGCAGAACTTTCACGTGCAATTTCATTTCACTAATTTAAATTTTAATGCATTAATATATTCAAAATTTCAAACTCTTGGAAATTTCTAGGGGATTTTTATTTAAAAAAAAAAAAGAAAAGAAAGAAACGTTTAAGGAATAATAATATCGCAAGGAAATGTGTGCTACATGTATCCCCCCCCCCCCCCAATCATACTTGGAACAATTTAATTGGGGAGCGATTTTCTAAAATAAAGTGCATCTAGTCATTATTAAATATTGGACATCATGTTTGTATTATTATGTTTGTTGCTAAATAGGATTAGTGTTGAGAATGAACAAGATGTGTAACAAACTTCGATCATCAACAGTAATATTGGACAACTGAAGGACAGAATGAAAATTATTAATATTGGACAACTGAAGGACAGAATGAAAATTATTAATATTGGACAACTGAAGGACATAATGAAAATTATTAATATTGGACAACTGAAGGACATAATGAAAATTATTAATATTGGACAACTGAAGGACATAATGAAAATTATTTCTCATGGTCTTAGATGCGACTATATGAGTACGGAATCGAACACAAAGACATTTCTCATTTTGAAGCTAAAGACAATATACCTAAAGTCTTCAAATCACAGATGATGCTAAGAATTGATAATTGATCTGAAATCGATTCATATATCACTATATATGTTAAAAATAATTCATTATACTACCATGAAATATTTAACAGATACAAATGCTCGACGCGAAACCTTTTCATGAACCGTTAATGTGTTTATAAGTTTATATATTGATACTTTTTTAAAAATATATATTTAGCATATTCATCACAAAATACAGTGTATATAATTATATAGTATGACGGAACACCATTACTCGACCTTGTTCTTGGACGAAATTGTTTGTTGTGAACATAAATTATTGATATGTACATCGTATCAATCAAGAGAATCGGAAACAAGTTCTACAAATAATTGCCATGCAAAGAAATTATTACAGAAGTAAAATGATTTACGTGGTGTACAAGGGAAAAATCATTGCATAAACTGTTGGAATCTACAAAAGACATCGATGCAGTTGTGCATGGCAGCAAAAAATGTTGCATTTCAGCTTTAAAGATAAATTTCCATTAACTTAAAGTTAAAACAAAAATGTGTATATATAAAGTTTAAATCAAATCTAAGTAGACGGCTGAAAAGATTTTCGAGCGTTGGACTAACTTGTTTCGAGCGTTGTACTACCTATTACCGGCATCAAATACATTGTACGTAATGATATGCATCTTCCTGTCTTCCACAAGAACAGAAATGATTATCAATATATAATATTTATTCTGAATGAAGCGTACTTAATTAAGCAACTCTGTCTTAATTTGGCATGTATTATATCAATATAGTGTTTGCCGAATACAAAGACGGTACTTTTGAGATATTTGTTAAGTATCTTAATTATGAAATTTATTGATATCTAGTGAATTTCATTTTCTAACAGATACGAATGATAAATTGAATTACTCATGATGATTCTTTAAGAGAGATAACAGATATTTTTTCCCAACAATACGCCCTGAATTATCTACTACTCAATTCGATAAAGTAAGGAAATTTCAAAATAAATTGAAAGTCATCCTTTAAATGTCAAAAAAGTAAAACAGTTTACAATATCAGATAATTATTTTTACTACGTTAACATGGCGTCCACTTTCAATGGCAAGATTATATGAAACCAATCTATCTAATTCTACTAATTTGTTTCTGATTTGATTTTCCATGTGATATTCACTTCATCAGGTAAACATGTATTGCAAATACAGGAAATCGATGAAAAATGCCATAAGATATACAATTTTTCAGTCATGTCGAGGTCGGAAAAAGCCAACCTAACTTCATTATTATGTTCCCCAAACAAAGTTTGGGAACATATTGTTTTTACTCTGTTTCTTATTATTAAGGTCTTCCGTTTCCAACGGAAGACCTTCTAGTGATTCTACTGTTTATTAAGGTCTTCCGTTTCCAACGGAAGACCTTCTAGTGATTCTACTGTTTTTAAGGTCTTCCGTTTCCAACGGAAGACCTTCTAGTGATTCTACTGTTTATTATTATTATTATTATTATTTTTTTTTCCCTTTCGTCTCCGAGACCGTTGGATGGATTTTCCTGAAACTTTCACAGGTTATAGGGAACGATGGTACCTCGAGGCATTTTTTTCATTTTTTCAAAATTCACTTCCGTTCGTCAGATACGTCCGATTTTCCGGTTTTTGAAAGAAACTTTGTCCGGGGGGTAAACTTGAAAACCACTAAAGATAATCGAATGAAACTTTCAGGGATGATAGATCTATTTTCTCTATGGTGCATGCACGTAATATTTTTTGTCACCGTCACTTCCGGTCGTCACCGGAAGTGATCAAATAAATCATCAATTTCAAACTTTTTTCTTTTAAATTAAAACCTACTTTGGTTTACTATATCTCGTTCTAATTCTCAAAAAATGTTGACCCCACCGGAAGTTGAATCTCCAACTTCCGGTTATATCAAAGAAAGACTATTCATTATCTCATTTTTCAGTGCCATAAATCTCGGTCATGAAACTAGTTAATGAGTTGAGTTTTACATATATTATAGTCACTACAAATGTCTAGAGTAACGTCAAATATTTTTGTAAAATTCACTTCCGGTCGGCAAATACGGCTTATGAGCTGTTTTCGTTGTCAATCGTTTTACTCAGAAACGGTAAAAGATAGAGTCACCAAAATTTCAGAGGTAATAGATCTCACTTTGTAGGGGTGCAGTAGGGGGTTAAGAATGTCGGCCGTCACTTCCGGTCGTCACCGGAAGTGATTAATAAATCATAAATTTCAAACTTTTTTCTTTCAAATTGAAACCTATATCGGTTTATTAGGTCTCGTTCTAATTCTCAAAAACTATTGACCCCACCGGAAGTTGAATCTCCAACTTCCGGTTATATGAAAGAAAAACTATTCATTCTCTCATTTTTCAGTGCCATAAATCTTGGTCATAAAACAAGTTAATGATTTGAATTTTACATATGTTATAGACATTATAAATGTCTAGTGTAAATTTAAATATTTTTGTAAAATTCACTTCCGGTCGTGAGATATGGGGTGGACATATTCAAATCTTGTTTTTTCAGTTTCTCAATAATGAATATAGATAGACGCTTGAAACTTGTAGAGTTGATCAACTAACATTAGTCCATTGTACACATACATTCAATTTTTTCGTCCGTCACTTCCGGTCTATACCGGAAGTATTTGAAAAATGTCGATTTTCCGATTTCTTCGAGTGATTTCTCAGAGATGGTGGATAGATTTTCTTGAAATTTTCAGGAATAATGTCTTATGAAAGGACCTTCCTATAACTATTTTTGTTTTTACAAAATTCACTTCCGGTCGGAAAATATGGCCGATTTTCTGTTTCTCAAAAGGAATTTTGTCCAGCATTTTTCTTGGAAAAGGTAAAATATAGGTTCATCAATTATTCAGGAATTATAAATCTCCGTTTGCAGTCGTGCAGTAGAGGGTTGAACATGTCGACCGTCACTTCCTGTCGTCACCGGAAGTGATTGAAAGAATCGCAAATTTCAAACTTTTTCTTGTAAATTGAAACCTATACTAGTTTATTAAGTCTCTTTGAAAGTGTCAAAAGAATATTGACTCCGTTGGTAGTCAAAACAACTACTTCCGGTTTCTTGATAAAATACATTTTTACTTTTCATCTCTTTGTCACCATAAATCTCGCGTATATTTGAAGTCTTTCATATGATTTTCACATATCATAATAAAAGTATCAACTTCTAGAGTTTGGATCATTTTGTTTTTCAAAATTGACTTCCGGTCGATAGTAACCTACTACTTTTTCTTTCTTTAGTCTACTTCTTTTTGTTGAGAACTCTTTCAGATAGAGACGTGAAATTTTCAGGGAATATAGACAGTAAAGAGTAGCTGTCATTTATAGGAAAACGCATCATAAAAGTACTTCCGGTCATCACCGGAAGTTACGAGAAATGAGTAAAAAATTCGATAATACATTTCTCATTCATTGTTAAGGCACATTTTCTGATATATTTAAATGGTTTTCGTAGGAACAGAAAGCTCTTTACCGGAAGTGATCTAACGGAATACTTACTCATTACTAGTAATGAGTTTCTAGTTATTATTATTATTATTTTTTCCCTTTCGTCTCCGAGACCGTTGGATGGATTTTCCTGAAACTTTCACAGGTTATAGGGAACGATGGTACCTCGAGGCAATTTTTTCATTTTTTCAAAATTCACTTCCGTTCGTCAGATACGTCCGATTTTCCGGTTTTTGAAAGAAACTTTGTCCGGGGGTAAACTTGAAAACCACTAAAGATAATCGAATGAAACTTTCAGGGATGATAGATCTGTCTTCTCTATGGTGCATGCACGTAATATTTTTTATCGCCGTCACTTCCGGTCGTCACCGGAAGTGATCAAATAAATCATCAATTTCAAACTTTTTTCTTTCAAATTGAAACCTACTTTGGTTTACTATATCTCGTTCTAATTCTCAAAAACTATTGACCCCACCGGAAGTTGAATCTCCAACTTCCGGTTATATGAAAGAAAGACTATTCATTCTCTCATTTTTCAGTGCCATAAATCTTGGTCATAAAACAAGTTAATGATTTGAATTTTACATATGTTATAGACATTATAAATGTCTAGTGTAAATTTAAATATTTTTGTAAAATTCACTTCCGGTCGTGAGATATGGGGTGGACATATTCAAATCTTGTTTTTTCAGTTTCTCAATAATGAATATAGATAGACGCTTGAAACTTGTAGAGTTGATCAACTAACATTAGTCCATTGTACACATACATTCAATTTTTTCGTCCGTCACTTCCGGTCTATACCGGAAGTATTTGAAAAATGTCGATTTTCCGATTTCTTCGAGTGATTTCTCAGAGATGGTGGATAGATTTTCTTGAAATTTTCAGGAATAATGTCTTATGAAAGGACCTTCCTATAACTATTTTTGTTTTTACAAAATTCACTTCCGGTCGGAAAATATGGCCGATTTTCTGTTTCTCAAAAGGAATTTTGTCCAGCATTTTTCTTGGAAAAGGTAAAATATAGGTTCATCAATTATTCAGGAATTATAAATCTCCGTTTGCAGTCGTGCAGTAGAGGGTTGAACATGTCGACCGTCACTTCCTGTCGTCACCGGAAGTGATTGAAAGAATCGCAAATTTCAAACTTTTTCTTGTAAATTGAAACCTATACTAGTTTATTAAGTCTCTTTGAAAGTGTCAAAAGAATATTGACTCCGTTGGTAGTCAAAACAACTACTTCCGGTTTCTTGATAAAATACATTTTTACTTTTCATCTCTTTGTCACCATAAATCTCGCGTATATTTGAAGTCTTCCATATGATTTTCACATGTCATAATAAAAGTATCAACTTCTAGAGTTTGGATCATTTTCTTTTTCAAAATTGACTTCCGGTCGGTAGTAACCTACTACTTTTTCTTTCTTTAGTCTACTTCTTTTTGCTGAGAACTCTTTCAGATAGAGACGTGAAATTTTCAGGGAATATAGACAGTAAAGAGTCGCTGTCATTTATAGGAAAACGCATCATAAAAGTACTTCCGGTCATCACCGGAAGTTACGAGAAATGAGTAAAAAATTCGATAATACATTTCTCATTCATTGTTAAGGCACATTTTCTGATATATTTAAATGGTTTTCGTAGGAACAGAAAGCTTTTTACCGGAAGTGGTCTAACGGAAGACCTACTCATTACTAGTAATGAGTTTCTAGTTATTATTATTAAGGTCTTCCGTCTCCTGCGGAAGACCTTACTATTATTGTTCGCGTTCTTCTTCTTCATTAAGGTCTTCTGTTTCCAACGGAAGACCTTCTAGTGATTCTACTGTTTTTTCTTATTAAGGTCTTCCGTCTCCTGCGGAAGACCTTACTATTATTGTTCGCGTTCTTCTTCTTCATTATTATTATTATTATTTTCCTTGGTAGTACACGCGTTTTTCTCAGCCATTTCTCGATCGATTTTCACGAAATTTTCAGGAAAGATGTCTTTTGGTGACGAGACTTTGCTTGCAAAATTTCGTGCTTGACGTCACTTCCGGTCAGGAGTTATCTCTCTTTTAGTGACTTTTTGAAGGGCCTTGTTGTCCACACATCTCCTCCGTTAGTTTTGAAGCTAGAGTCTTGAAATTTCTACACAAGATAGAGTAAACATTTTAGAAGATTTGTGGGGGATTCGATTTTACCGGAGGCGATTTGCCTAAACGCTCGCCTGGACCTGAAAAAATGGATGCCAAAATTTTTCGCCGATTTCGGCAATTTTTGATCTTTGATCTCCAATATCTTTTTTCTTGCAAATATTTTGTTAAGACATGTAGAACAAAAGTTGTGCACATTTACGAGATCTTTTCGAAAATATCAAGATTTAGGGGCTAGCCCCTTCAATTAGGGATCTAGAAGGGCTCAAAGTCTAGATCAAATATCTCAAAAATCGTTAATATTTTGGTATAAGTCAAAGAACAAAAAATGTTCATCTCAACAATCCAAATCTATTCATATAAAAATTTAGGTCATATGTTACGTAATAAGGGATTTTAAGGGCCAAAACCATAAATATTTTACCCCTTGTATCTCGAAAACGACAAATATTTTGAAAAGCAATAAAGAACAAAAGTTGTTCAGAATGATGATCTGAACAATATGCATATTTCGTTTTTACCCTATGTGGCCCCATTAGGGAGCTACAGTTTGGCCCCTAAAAATTACTTCTAGAAATAACTCGAGAACGGTAAAGAATTTCTAAATACTTGTTGAACAAAAAATGTTTGAAATGTCATGACCTTTCTTACGATATCAAGCAAAAGGGGCTGACCCTTTAAATTAGGGGCCCAGAAGGGTCCAAAGGTTTATGAGAATATCTCAGAAACTATTAATATTTTGTAATAAGTCATTGAAGCGGAAATGTTCATCTAAACGAGCTTGTTCTTATCAAATCAAAAAGTAGGTCATATGTTACGTAATAAGGGATTTTAAGGGCCAAAATCATAAATAATTGACGCCTCATATCTTGAAAACGACAAATATTTTGAAAAGCATTATTGAACAAAAGTTGTTCAGAATGATAATCTAAACAATATGTAAATTTCGTTTTTTCCCTTTGTGGCCCCGTTAGGGAACTACAGTTTGGCCCCTAAATATTTCTTGTAGAGATAACTCGAGAACGGTAAAGAATTTCTAAATACTTGTTGAGCAAAAAATGTTTAAAATGACAAGGCCTTTCTTACGATATCAAGCAAAACGGGCTGGCCCTTTAAATTAGGGGTTCAGAAGGGTTCAAATGTTTTTGAGAATATCTCACAAACTATTAATATTTTATAATAAGTTGTAGAAGCGGAAATGTTCATCTCAACGAGCTTGATCTTATCAAATCAAAAAGTAGGTCATATGTTACGTAATTAGAGATTTTAAGGGCCAAAATCGTAAATATTTGACGCCTCATATCTTTAAAACGACATATTTTTTGAAAAGCATTATTGAACAAAAGTTGTTCAATGTGTCATAACCTATCGATCAATATCAAAAAATGGGTCTGTGGGCCTCATGGATCGCCTGTAGAGTCGATTTTTGTCGATATCAGTCGATTTCAAAAACTTGTAACTGGTAAATATTTTGTAAGGACATATTGAACAAAAGTTGTACAGTTTATCGAGATCTATCGATTGATATCAAGAAATAGGCCTATGGTCCTAATGGCTCGCCTGTAGAATCGATTTTTTGTCGATATCGGTCGATCTCAATAACTTTTTACAGGTAAATATTTTGTAAAGACATATAGAACTAAAGTTGTTGAGTCTATAGAGGGCTAACAAATGACATCAAGAAATAGGCCCGCGGGCCTTATGGCTCGCCTGGAGAGTCGAATTTCAAACGAATTTCACCGCAACTTTGCTTCAGAAGCTTATGATATGAAAAATTGATTACATCTAAAGTGTCTTAAAGTCGGAAACTAAATTGGGACTCATTTGTCTTTTTTTTTCTTTTTTTTTTTTAACTCCGAGTGCATCAACAAATCGGACGGAAGACCTACTCGTTGCTCGCAACGAGATCGTGTCTAGTTATTATTATTATTTTCCTTGGTAGTACACGCGTTTTTCTCAGCCATTTCTCGATCGATTTTCACGAAATTTTCAGGAAAGATGTCTTTTGGTGACGAGACTTTGCTTGCAAAATTTCGTGCTTGACGTCACTTCCGGTCAGGAGTTATCTCTCTTTTAGTGACTTTTTGAAGGGCCTTGTTGTCCACACATCTCCTCCGTTAGTTTTGAAGCTAGAGTCTTGAAATTTCTACACAAGATGGAGTAAACATTTTAGAAGATTTATGGGGGATTCGATTTTACCGGAGGCGATTTGCCTAAACGCTCGCCTGGACCTGAAAAAATGGATGCCAAAATTTTTCGCCGATTTCGGCGATTTTTGACCTTTGATCTCCAATATCTTTTTTCTTGCAAATATTTTGTTAAGACATGTAGATCAAAAGTTGTGCACATTTACAAGATCTTTTCGAAAATATCAAGATTTAGGGGCTAGCCCCTTAAATTAGGGATCTAGAAGGGCTCAAAGTCTAGATCAAATATCTCAAAAATCGTTAATATTTTGGTATAAGTCAAAGAACAAAAAATGTTCATCTCAACAATCCAAATCTATTCATATAAAAATTTAGGTCATATGTTACGTAATAAGGGATTTTAAGGGCCAAAACCATAAATTTTTTACCCCTTGTATCTCGAAAACGACAAATATTTTGGAAAGCAATAAAGAACAAAAGTTGTTCAGAATGATGATCTGAACAATATGCATATTTCGTTTTTACCCTATGTGGCCCCGTTAGGGAGCTACAGTTTGGCCCCTAAACATTACTTCTAGAAATAACTCGAGAACGGTAAAGAATTTCTAAATACTTGTTGAACAAAAAATGTTTGAAATGTCATGACCTTTCTTACGATATCAAGCAAAAGGGGCTGACCCTTTAAATTAGGGGCCCAGAAGGGTCCAAAGGTTTATGAGAATATCTCAGAAACTATTAATATTTTGTAATAAGTTATTGAAGCGGAAATGTTCATCTAAACGAGCTTGTTCTAATCAAATCAAAAAGTAGGTCATATGTTACGTAATAAGGGATTTTAAGGGCCAAAATCATAAATAATTGACGCCTCATATCTTGAAAACGACAAATATTTTGAAAAGCATTATTGAACAAAAGTTGTTCAAAATGATAATCTAAACAATATGTACATTTCGTTTTTTCCCTATGTGGCCCCGTTAGGGAGCTACAGTTTGGCCCCTAAATATTTCTTGTAGAGATAACTCGAGAACGGTAAAGAATTTCTAAATACTTGTTGAGCAAAAAATGTTTAAAATGACAAGGCCTTTCTTACGATATCAAGCAAAACGGGCTGGCCCTTTAAATTAGGGGTTCAGAAGGGTCCAAATGTTTTTGAGAATATCTCACAAACTATTAATATTTTATAATAAGTTGTAGAAGCGGAAATGTTCATCTCAATGAGCTTGATCTTATCAAATCAAAAAGTAGGTCATATGTTACGTAATTAGAGATTTTAAGGGCCAAAATCGTAAATATTTGACGCCTCATATCTTTAAAATGACATATTTTTTGAAAAGCATTATTGAACAAAAGTTGTTCAATGTGTCATAACCTATCGATCAATATCAAAAAATGGGTCTGTGGGCCTCATGGATCGCCTGTAGAGTCGATTTTTGTCGATATCAGTCGATTTCAAAAACTTGTAACTGGTAAATATTTTGTAAGGACATATTGAACAAAAGTTGTTCAGTTTATCGAGATCTATCGATTGATATCAAGAAATAGGCCTATGGTCCTAATGGCTCGCCTGTAGAGTCGATTTTTTGTCGATATCGGTCGATCTCAATAACTTTTTACAGGTAAATATTTTGTAAAGACATATAGAACTAAAGTTGTTGAGTCTATAGAGGGCTAACAAATGACATCAAGAAATAGGCCCGCGGGCCTTATGGCTCGCCTGGAGAGTCGAATTTCAAACGAATTTCACCGCAACTTTGCTTCAGAAGCTTATGATATGAAAAGTTGATTACATCTAAAGTGTCTTAAAGTCGGAAACTAAATTGGGACTCATTTGTCTTCTTCTTTTTTTTTTTTTTAACTCCGAGTGCATCAACAAATCGGACGGAAGACCTACTCGTTGCTCGCAACGAGATCGTGTCTAGTTATTATTATTATTATTTTTTCCCTTTCGTCTCCCGAGACCGCTTGATGGATTTTCCTGAAACTTTCACAGGTTATAGACAACGATGGTACCTCGAGGCATTTTTTTCATTTTTTCAAAATTCACTTCCGTTCGTCAGATACGTCCGAATTTCCGGTTTTTGAAAGAAAGTTTGTCCGGGGGTAAACTTGAAAACCACTAAAGATAATCGAATGAAACTTTCAGGGATGATAGATCTATTTTCTCTATGGTGCATGCACGTATTATTTTTTGTCGCCGTCACTTCCGGTCGTCACCGGAAGTGATTAAATAAATCATGAATTTCCAACTTTTTTCTTTCAACTTGAAACCTACTTTGGTTTATTATATCTCGTTCTAATTCTCAAAAAATGTTGACCCCACCGGAAGTTGAATCTTCAACTTCCGGTTATATCAAAGAAAGCCCACTCATTCTCTCATTTTTCAGTGCCATAAATCTCGGTCATGAAACTAGTTAATGAGTTGAGTTTTACATATATTATAGTCACTACAAATGTCTAGAGTAACGTCAAATATTTTTGTAAAATTCACTTCCGGTCGGTAAATACGGCTTATTAGCTGTTTTCGTTGTCAAGCGTTTTTCTCAGAAACGGTAAAAGATAGAGTCACCAAATTTTCAGAGTTAATAGATCTCACTTTGTAGGCGTGCAGTAGGGGGTTGAGAATGTCGGCCGTCACTTCCGGTCGTCACCGGAAGTGATTAAAGAATCATAAATTTCAAACTTTTTTCTTTCAAATTGAAACCTATATCGGTTTACTAGGTCTCGTTCTAATTAAAAAAAAATGTTAACCCCACCGGAAGTTGAATCTCCAACTTCCGGTTATATCAAAGAAAGACTATGCATTCTCTCATTTTTCAGTGCCATAAATCTCGGTCATAAAAGAAGTTACTGATATGAATTTTACATATGTTATAGACACTATAAATGTCTAGAGTAAATTGAAATATTTTTGTAAATCTCACTTCCGGTCGTGAGATATGGGGTGGACATATTCAAACCTTGTTTTTTCAGTTTCTCAATAATGAATATAGATAGACGCTTGAAACTTGTAGAGTTGATCAACTAACATTAGTCCATTGTACACATTCATTCAATTTTTTTGTCCGTCACTTCCGGTCTATACCGGAAGCATTTGAAAAATTGTCGATTTTCCGATTTGTTCGAGTGATTTCTCAGAGATGGCTGGACATCTTTTCTTCAAATTTTTAGGAATAATGTCTTATGAAATGACCTTGCTATAATTATTTTTGTTTTTACAAAATTCACTTCCGGTCGGATAATATGGCCGATTTTCTGTTTCTCAAAAGGAATTTTGTCGAGCATTTTTCTTGGAAAAGGTAAAATATAGGTTCATCAATTATTCAGGGATGATCAATCTCCCTTTGCAGGCGTGCAGTAGAGGGTTGAACATGTCGACCGTCACTTCCTGTCGTCACCGGAAGTGATGGAAAGAATCGCAAATTTCAAACTTTTTCTTTTAAATTGAAACCTATACTAGTTTATTAAATCTCTTTGAAAGTGTCAAAAGAATATTGACTCCGTCGGTAGTCAAAACAACTACTTCCGGTTTCTTGATAAAATACCTTTTTCTTTTCATCTCTTTGTCCCCATAAATCTCGCTTATATTTGAAGTCTTTGATATGATTTTCACATGTCATAATAAAAGTATCAACTTCTAAAGTTTTGATAATTTTGTTTTTCAAAATTGACTTCCGGTCGGTAGTAAACTACTACTTTTTCTTTCTTTAGTCTACTTCTTTTTGTTGAGAACTCTTTCAGATAGAGACGTGAAATTTTCAGGAAATATAGATAGTAAAGAGTCGCTGTCATTTATAGGAAAACACATCTGAATAGTACTTCCGGTCATTACCGGAAGTTACAAGAAATGAGTAAAAAATTCGATAATACACTTCTCATTTATTGTTAAAGTACATTTTCTGATATATTTGAATGGTTTTTGTAGGATCGGAAAACTCTTTACCGGAAGTGGTCTAACGGAAGACCTACTCATTACTAGTAATGAGTTTCTAGTTATTATTATGTTCCCCAAACAAAGTTTGGGAACATATTGTTTTTACTCTGTTTCTTCTTCTTATTATTATTATTATTCTTTTTCTCCGGTACTTTTTTGTCCGGTAGTGTTCTCAGAAACTACAAAAGGGATCGATATGAAACTTTCCAGGATGATAGTATAGCGTTTGTAGATGTGCATAGTGATAGTCATTTTGTTTACACGTGCATGCACGCGCGCGCACGTGCATTGCAATTTTGGTACAAAAAATGGAAAATCAGAATATTGAAGGAAGCGATATAAAACCTAAATAGGATGATAGTATATCATTTGTACATATGAAAAATAATAGTTATTTTGCCAGCACGCGCACGCATGCGCGTGCACGCGCATTACAAAATTTGTACGCTAACTTTGGAATCAGTCTAACTTTTTTGTTGTTCATTGAAATGGCTTGAAATTCATATCATAGGTAGATATTGAGACCCTTAACTGATTTACATGGTCAAAATTACCAATTTGCACGCGCATGCACGTGCGCTTCATTTTGATTGGATAATGCTAAAACGTTTGTAACTATCTTATTTATGAAGCGAATGAGATGATATTCACAGCATATGTAGACAATATGTGTATCTATATGTTGGTGTAACAAAAAATGCCAACGCACACGCGCATGCGCGTGCAACGTTTTTTAAATGTTCAATTTTTAAAGGACGATAACGTTTTTGTTTTCATCAAATTCTATTCATATTAGGGGTTTAGATGTATCTTGGTACTCCTTACAAATTGCTGTGGTTAGAATTACTGCTCATCACGTGCATGCACGTGTGCTGATTTCTGATTGGACGATTTTAAAATCGCTATAACTTCCTTATATTTGGTGGAAACGTTATGAAATTCATACTGTGGGTATATGATACAAATGCCTGTTGAACGACATCAACAAAAATTCGGAATCATACACGCGTGCGCGTGTATGCACGTGCAACGCTTTCTTTCATTTCTTGGTACTGAAATGACCATATTGAACGTACTACATGTAATTAAAGGCTAAAATAAAATGATTTTTTCCTATAGATTCACAAGGACATCACTTTTTAATTGGGGGAGGTTTGGGGAACATCTGTAACGGTTCCCGTTACAATTAGAACTAGTTATTATTATTATTATTCTTTTTCTCCGGTACTTTTTTGTCCGGTAGTGTTCTCAGAAACTACAAAAGGGATCGATATGAAACTTTCCAGGATGATAGTATAGCGTTTGTAGATGTGCATAGTGATAGTTATTTTGTTTGCACGTGCATGCACGCGCGCGCACGTGCATTGCAATTTTGGTACAAAAAATGGAAAATCAGAATATTGAAGGAAGCGATATAAAACCTAAATAGGATGATAGTATATCATTTGTACATATGAAAAATAATAGTTATTTTGCCAGCACGCGCACGCATGCGCGTGCACGCGCATTACAAAATTTGTACGCTAACTTTGGAATCAGTCTAACTTTTTTGTTGTTCATTGAAATGGCTTGAAATTCATATCATAGGTAGATATTGAGACCCTTAACTGATTTACATGGTCAAAATTACCAATTTGCACGCGCATGCACGTACGCTTCATTTTGATTGGATAATGCTAAAACGTTTGTAACTATCTTATTTATGAAGCGAATGAGATGATATTCACAGCATATGTAGACACTATGTGTATCTATATGTTGGTGTAACAAAAAATGCCAACGCACACGCGAATGCGCGTGCAACGGTTTTTAAATGTTCAATTTTTAAAGGACGATAACGTTTTTGTTTTTCATCAAATTCTATTCATATTAGGGGTTTAGATGTATCTTTTTACTCCTTACAAATTGCTGTGGTTAGAATTACTGCTCAGCATGCACGTGTGCTGATTTCTGATTGGACGATTTTAAAATCGCTATAACTTCCTTATATTTGTTGGAAACGTTATGAAATTCATACTGTGGGTAGATGATACAAATGCCTGTTGAACGACATCAACAAAAATTCGGAATCATACACGCGTGCGCGTGTATGCACGTGCAACGCTTTCTTTCATTTCTTGGTACTGAAATGACCATATTGAACGTACTACATGTAATTAAAGGCTAAAATAAAATGATTTTTTCCTATAGATTCACAAGGACATCACGTTTTAATTGGGGGAGGTTTGGGGAACATCTGTAACGGTCCCCGTTACAATTAAAACTAGTTTTCATTTGAAATTTGCAAAGAGGAAATTTCATTACAGTTTTGTAGAATTTCATTAGATTGCTTAACATATGATACTTAAATCTTTTATTATTTTAGATAAATCTACAGTTTCATAATTATTTGATATCACATGCTCTTCCAATATTATTTACTGAGATACCGATTCCAATAAGAATTTGTCTTAGCTCTCAATGCTTGATGAAATTTTAATTGTTTTCTAGAAAAGGCAGTCGAACCATAACTCGTCGTAATGGTAAATGATGTTAGGTGTACATTTTTGTACACAGAAAGAAATTCTTTTGTGAATATTTTCAAATGCCATGTCGATATTCTCGGCTTCCATTGATTATTTATTCCAAATCACATTTTTTTGATTTATTAATTTCTGATGTTGGGATTTTTATACACTCTTCTTATTTTACACTCATAAGGACGGTTAGAAATTATAAAAGACAAATGTGAAAATAGAGTTGCTCTCTGGTCACTAATAAACGAATCCAAACGGTTTCAAGATTTTAAAAAAAAATTCTAATTGCCAAACATTTCATAATTGAGCATCATTCCTCCCCCTCCCCAAAGAATATGTTGTTTCCTCATCTTTATGGCAAAATATACACCAGAAATTACCAACACCTTATTCAGTATCTATAATGAAACCACTAAAGGTTGAAGTTCTTAGTATTGGAATGGTAGTTTGAATATAAATTTTCACTGATTATGATTAAAAATGTCATAAAATTGCCTTAATTTCTAACATTTTGTTAGTGTAAAGATGTTAGATGAAATAAATGGGTTAGATAATTTTTAAGCTGGCTTTTAGTCCAAGCTTTTATTACATGCCGTATACCAATAAAATCTATAACATTTAAATAAATATAACAAAAATGATCACATATATAAATAGAAGCATCCTCATGAATGAGGTCATTCGTATATCTAATGTAACATTCATACATAAACAAAGAACAGAACGAACAGTGATCAATCTCTTAAATCCTATAAAGAATGCATAATTAAAAGAAGGGCAAACCAGAACATAGCAGAGGTGGGATCAGGTGCCTAGGAGGAGTAAGCATCCCCTGTTGATCGGTCACATCTGCCGGCCGTGAGCTTTATATCGTGATCAGGCAAACGTAGTAATCCATAGTCAAAATCAGTATGAAATGAACGGCCTAACAATTGATATGAAACACGTCAAATAGCAATCGATCCAGTGATGGATTGTATATTGCAAATGAAATCATTATAACGAACATAGAATTTGCAAAATTTTGACTTTTTATAACCGAGAATGTTGAAAACCCTGTAACATCAAATTATTTGTCAGTAGCCTGTCTTGATTTAAAGATTGATCAAACGCAGAACTTGCTATCGCGCATCGAGTCAGTTGAGATACATAAGCACCTTATGCAGGTGATAATGAAATATTGCTATACAAATATGGGATGCTGACGATGGAAAAGTTGATGAATATTTTCTCTCCAATATGAATAGTGGGATTAAAATTTAATGTCTGCGGTAACTTTACCCGTAAGTTAATCTTTCTGAGAATTGATGACTTAAAAACATCAACCCATAATTGGTTAAAAGACTCCAAATTGTTTAATATATTCTACCTATCAACCAAAAAGCTTTGCAGTGTGTAGTTCGGGTAAGAATTAAAGAAGACCTTTATCTGGAAATATTAGTTGTCTCATCCAAAAAAAAGTTTCAGAGCCGCCGTATATTGCGGGTGAAACGTTGCAATATTATACAAATCTTGGTTTAAATGCGAAAATCTTGATTTATTTCGATAACCTTGTTACTCTTTAGTTATATTCGGTAATCTTGATACTTACCTGTGAAAAGTTTTATATATATGCGATCAATCTTGATATATATATTAGATAATTGTAGTATTAATATTCGATAATCTTATTCCTATCGATAATCTTGTTCTTTACATTCGAAAAATTCTGATTTATATTCGATGATATTGTTATATAAATTCGATAAATCTTGATTTATATTCGATAATCTTGATATTTATATGCACAAATTTGATTTACATGCAATTAATATTGATTTATATTCAATAATCTTGGCATATAAATATCAAGATTGTCGAACGTACATTGTACATCAAAATTTTCACATATAAATTTCAAGATCATCGCATACAAATCAAACATTTCGCATACAAATATCAAGATTATGGCATATAAATCAAGATTTTCTCATATAGATAACAAGATTATTGAATAGAAGTCAAGGTTTTCGCATATAAACCAAGATTTGTATATTGCAACGTTTCAAATATACGCTATAACTGTAAAGACACTTATACATGTATCTATAATTTTCAGTCCACCATTCTCATGATGTTTTACAATGCCCTTTTTAAAAATCCTATAATGGGGATCATTTCATATAAATGAAAATATAATAATTCCTGAAGTTTGAAAATAAAATAATTCCTGAAGCTCTACACAGGCATTTTCGGGAGGATTTGAGACAACTATTAGTATGTGATTCAAAACTGATAAAACAGCTCTCCTACCTAAGGGTGTTATATGCCTTTTATTCCACTGACTAAGAATGAGGTGAGTATTGCCTCTTGAGCAGAAGAAGACAGATAATCACTTTTTTTCAATTGTCACATTTTTGACAATTAAGCATTTATTTAGTATATATTAGTAGAATACCTTACGGATGTCTTTCTCGTTACATGCATGTGTTTGTTGTCAAATAATTTGATATATGTTTACAAAATCACTTGAATATTAAGTCCATACGGTAATTTTCGGGGAATGGTACCAGGTATCCATGTCAAAAATAATCAGCAGGATCTTTATCAAAATCATTTCCCTCTACATGTGTACAAAAATCACGTGTCTTATGTAACCGCGTTTGCTTTGAGGTATAAAAGGAGAGCGGGACAGCTTGTTTCTTCATTCGATAGAGATGGCAGTTTTGAGTCTGGTACTCGTGTGCAGTTTATTGTATATAGGGGCGGTAAACGGTGCCGGCTACCTGTCCAAAAGGCCTCAGTCAAGCGGGTTGTGTTATTACGAAAATATCGAAGATGCTCATTTTAGCTACGATAGAAATGATTGCGAAGGTAAGATTATTAGTTTTGTTTAAACAATATGTTTTCATTCTTCAGACCTTGTATACATCAATGTCATAAAGTGCAACTACATGTACGAAGATTATTAGTTTTAAATTAATCAATGGAAATAAAAATTGGAGCGTATGAGATTTGAATTCCATAGGAATATGGGGACTTTAGGAATGTAAACTTAATCATAAGTTTTTCCATGCTGTTCTACATTTTGATACTGGAGAGTGTAATCAAGAAACAGGATAGCAAAACAGGTCACCGATTTCATCCCAAAGTAAAGAAAAAAAAGAAGAGAAAATGAATAAATGTATCAGCAATTAGAAACTTGAAGAACAAATGGGAAATTGTTCGGAAATTGAGGTAAAAGATGTTGTAATTACTTCAGAGAGACAAACGAAAGAAAGGACCTCTATAAGTTTCTGTAGTGCATTGTTGCCCCACTTTTAAGACATTTTTTCCTTCCCAGATAACAAATATACCCCTCACCCCTCCCAAAAGTTATTGATTCTCAAAATATAATATCTGTTTGTGGCACAAAAGATACGAGTCGCACACCACCGCCCCTCTCAGAGAGAGAGAGAGAGAGAGAGAGAGAGAGAGAATTTGCTTTAAAAAAACAAATGGGTCATCTGATCAATTTAAAGATAGATTTTAAAATAATAATATCTAAGTTATCTATTCATATGTTTAATTATGTTGGTTAAACTTACTTCTTATGGTCTTTCATCATTTGAAAAGTCATCCATTCTAAATTACTCTTAGTCAACAGCTTTTTTTCCCCATCATCTTATCAGATAAACGTTTGGGAGTGCACCATATCGAAAGAGGTCCGTCGTTATTCATACTTAAACAGAAATAGAAATAAATGTAAGTAAATTTATAGAAGATACAAATTATAATAATTTCTATTAAAAAGATACACTGTTCAAATAGTTAAATATGGTGGCAGTGTTGTTTACATTTGATTTTCAAAATATTATGAATTAAAACGACAGCAAAGGTTCGTGGAAATAGTCCTTAATGGGATTCGTAGACCTGTAACAGTACGATGTTTTTCTTTCTTCGATATCAAAGATAACAAAATTTCCAAACCTTTCAAAAATAAATTCGGGCAAGTACATTTATAGATAAATATACAATGTCATCTATATAAATTTTCCAAGAAATTATAACATAAAACAAAGTTTTATATAAAATGCACCATAATTATATAATGATATGGAGTAAAAGGAACTCACATGGGATAAAGTATAATATAACTACTGTTGAACATTGTTGAAAAAGATGTGAAATTATATACCAGAGTGACCCATAAAAGGCCTAAGGCTTACTATAGTACAATGTATTTCAGTTTGTGAAATTATATACCAGAATGGGCCATAAAAGCCCTAAGGCTTACTATAGTACAATGTATTTCCATTTGGGTCCTTTCAGGATCCACTCGTTCGGTGAGACTTTTCACACGTGTCATCATATTCTCGTGCATTCTCGTGCATACGCGGATGAACACTTACTTTATTTCGTAATGATGATTAGTAGCTGTTGTCATGTAATAATTATGTCAGTGCTTTATTTAAAGAATGACCCAAATACACTAGTCTTCCCAGAGGCTATCCGCATACGTGTAATTCAAATAAAACAATTAATATTACTAATACACATCATTGACAATACAGGAAGCGACACAAGCACATTTATGGGCCGGATATACTGAAACTACACATTATTTTGAATAAAGGAATGCCTGTGTATATGCGTGAAGTTTCTAAAGTTTGACCAGAGAAAGGTGTTTACCAAGACCCAGTGCACCTATAGGTATCGCGATAATTATTCTTAAATTTGCCCTTATTCAACGTTATTTTGAACACAATTTACTTATTGCCTTATATATTGTTTTTATTGAAATAAATTGTATAAAACTATGTTCCAATTATCAGTATTAAGTAATTGTCTTATATATTGTTTTTAATTAACTGTCTGAAAAAATATATACTTGGAATAATAGTATTGTTTAGTTCTTCAGATTTACTGTTTCAATAACAATACATGTATAAGCGATAAATTTTATTGAAATATGTTTGATACCCACGTGGTTGAATTTACAGCAATGTAGGCGATACAAATAAAACTTTTCAAGTATAGATTACACCATTAATTCAATTAGAAAAATCATCCATACTGGAAACAAACACACAGCCACCCCGCAGTGAATAAACAGAAATTACTTCCGCCTGGTGACGATCCATAATAACAAATACCATAGGAATAAAATACTGGAAAACAGCAAAACCCTGAACATGTGTAAATATGTTGTTTGTCTTTAAAGTATTTCATTTTAATAAAAGTTTAAAGATATCATTATTTATATTACACAATTTTGAAAATACTTTTGAAACAACTTTATGTAGTCTATGTTTTGGAATATATGGACCAAAATTTTCCTCAGCGGTATAAATCAAAATAATGAACTTCATATATCATTTATCACATAAAAATACTCAACTATGGTTAAAACCATACATGTATGTGTTGAAAATTGCAAAGTAAAAGAAAAATAATGATACACTAGGTGTAAAAAGGAGGGAAGTTTTAAGTGCATGTATTAATACTTGTATCATAGTTGTGGTGGGGGGTTCCCCTTTGAATTCATGTGGATCCGGTAATGGGTAGAGCTAGCAGTCACATGACACACTTTTACATCTCTCCAAACTGAAATTTCAATTTGCTATATATAAAGATATTTACTGTAAATATTTTTGGTCGAAATAATAAAACTTCAAAATAAGCAAATCAATGTTAATTCACATGATATGAACTTTTTATCAAAACAGCCCGGAATTTTTTTTTATTGCATAAGTACTACGGATAACTCCGTTTACCGGATCAGGATATAGGGCTCACGGCGGGTGGGACCGGTCGACAGGGGATACTTACTCCTCCTGGGCACCTGATCCCACCTCTGGTGTATCCAGGGGTCCGTGTTTGTCAAACTATCTATATTGTATTGCTTATGGGAGTTATGAGATTGATCATTGTTCGTTGTCTTCACCTTTCATAAGTGTGATGAAATTGATTTGAACCACAACTTTTGTGAAGTCAATTTATTGACGAAACACCAAATTTTCAACGTCAACGCCAAACCAAAATGTGCCCCCTCTGGTACTGGAACAATTCAGTATTTCAATTTCATCAAGCTAAATTGTGAGTTAACATGAAGTGCTCCTTGGTTAACAAAAGTTCATATCATACTCTCAAGTCCTCCACGTTCATTGTCTGGAACGCTAGTTCTGATTACCAATTGTAGTGGGAAACGAAACAAAGATATGTGGTTATCTGACAAAAAATTCGATTTTTCATCGAGAATAATAATAAAAAAAATCTCACAAGGACTACGGGTCACATGGAAAAAATTTCTTTGAATTGGTCATGATACAAGACAATTATTGACTATCTTGATTTATTTGGACAAAGGGCAGAAACTCGCACTCGTCATCGCCCTTCGTCTTAATAAGTCAAGATACACCAAATTGAATATTATACAATAACTATTACTTGTATTCACATTTCGTTCTCAGATTTCGACAATAGTTATAGAATTTGTCAAATAAAACAGTTATGCATCTTTATAACGTGTGTTTCAGGGCCAAAACATTGGTGCAGATTAAACGAATGTTGGACAACTTGTGGCTCAAAACGGCGACAGTCTCCCATTAACATCAGAACAAGGAAGGCCAAGTCTCGCTATATTGAGAGCTTTGTTTTCGAAAATACTCATAAAAGAGTACCAGCCACGATCTTCAATAACGGTAGGACAATTTTTTTTCCGGACAAATTACATGATTACCCGATTGATCAGTGTTCGTTATCTTCACCTTTCATGTATATATGCACGTGTAAGGAGTAAATGTCTTGACGATGAACCTCAACATCATTTTTCTTCTTTGCAATTAGTTTAGTAGACATTTACATCATTTAGGTATGATGGGTGTTTCCACTGAAGTATGTGACCTGCTTCAAGTGTTAAATAATGTCATAAATGGTTTGCCCAGTACGGTTACGTTTCATTAAATTATATTCTTGTCATTTTTATTCTTGAAGGACATGCTCCTGATTTCAATGTCGCTGTGAACGAAAATAATGAGGAAAATATTATTCTGACCAACGTCCCAGGAAGGCCCTCTAACAAAAAATATATTTTCGCGCAGCTTCACGTGCATCTAGGTCGAAAGAAGGGGAGGGGTTCAGAGCATTCCATAGACAGAAAGTTTTACCCCATGGAGGTAAGTAAAATATAAACTGAAAGTTTTGAAACTGAAGGCACGAAATACTAGTAAACGATACATACATGAATTGTGAAAAAAATATTTTGCTATCAACCTACACCGTCATCGAAGAAAAAGCAGTTATTATCATTTGAGGGGGAGGGGTTTTAATTGTAATTAAAAGTACTTTTGGGCCGGTTGAATGTTGTAAAATATTGCAGTCTGTGATAACAGGTTTAAGGGTTTGCTCAAACTAGACTAAATATAATGATATTTACACCTGGTAATATTTTTGTAAAATGATTACCATATGTTATGATACCTCATGAAAAGCAATATACAAAACAATCTTCTCTTTCAGGCTCATATGGTATTTTACGACAGTAAATTTGACAACATTGCAAAGGCTAAACCAGCCAAGGATGGCTTGGTGGTCATCGGGGTGATGTTGAAGGTACATGTTGTTTTCACAACCGTAATATTCTATTTTGAGCTGAGTTTACAGAAAATTTTAATTTTAATTATCAACATTAAGCTAAATCAGTATGAAAATATCAAAACAATAGAGAGAAATAGCGATTTGATGTGAATAATTAGGTCAAAAGGAAGGATGGGGACGATGATGACGAAGAGGATGAAGACGATGATGACGATGACGATGATGACGACGAGAGAGAAAGGGAGGGAGATGAGGTATGCATAATTACCAAGAGATTGTCGGAATATCAAAAAATAAACGATCGAAATTCAGATACATTTCTTAGATTGTTTCTAATACAGGTAATGTAAACATACATTGCCGTATGCCGTTGAGATCAAATGCATTAACGTTTTATGAATGGATATAAAGCAACGTCTTTTTTGTATGTTTTGCAGAAACATGAGCATAAAAAGGTCTGCAAATATAGAGACTTCCGATATTTCCTGAAAAAATGCTACAAAGGGGTAATATATAGCTTTTTATATTACATATAAATCTTGTACATGAATTTGATATGACCAAGTGCATATATATTGAACTTAATATTTGTACATTTCTTTTCTCTTGAAAATGTAGGTAATTTGAAACGGCAACACTTCATTTTGTTTTAATTTTGCTCTATTCAGCGAGGGCGTTGCAAAGTGAGATTTGCTAGAAGACTGAGTTTCATAATGGAGAAATATTACAAAAAGGTCAGAGAGCATAAACCCTCGCATTCCCCAGAGCCGCAACACACTGTTCCCAAGGGTAAGTACATGTATAATAAAGGAAATGAAATTATGGAACATATAACATTGAAAAGGAGGCAAGTTGAACACTTTATCTGGTGGCCTAGACCACTATGAACAACTAAATTTTGATTCAGGAAGTGAACGTCATCAATAGTGTACAAAAGCATGATTGCTTCATAATCATGCCAGTAACCTGAATATTTGTAGACTTAGTATGTGGAAAACCGCCAAGCCAAGAAACTATCGAAGAAAAATGTATCAAGAAGGGAAGCGAAAACAGCGACGCTGTCAGTGTATCTTGTGGGATCTCCCCGCAAGATGTCCTCCCGTTTGACCAGAGATTCTACACATATCCGGGATCTTTAACCACGCCCCCCTGCTACGAAACAGTCCAATGGATAGTTTTTAAATGCCCAATCATGGTGTCGCACAGAGTAAGTGATACCAAATTTATGCATGAATGAAACCCACCATGACCTATGGCTAAACTTGGGAAGAAATTAAACAATTTCTATTAAGCTTATGGATTTTATTTTCAGGCATTTGAGGCATTGCGACATGTTGAAGATTCACACGAGGAACCACTGCATACTCTGGGGGTACGGAGACCACTACAGGTAACAAATCTACTATAGTCCTTTACTAATGTAGAATCAAAATAAAACTTGTACATGAGAAATATGAATATTCATTTCTAGATTAGTGTAGGATAGAATGCAACCAGCTGCTATTTACTGAAAAGATATCTACATCCTCATTAGTCGAGTAGCTCAAGATACATCATGCCCCGATAGTTTACTACGCACCCCAACTCTGCACATTCCTATAATAAGAAAATAAAAATATGCTAATGCGAAATATATTTTCTTTCTTTTTTATTACAGAAAAATAAACTCCAGTCAGTGTATAAAAACTTTTGAAGACGTGATAAACAGTTATATATGAAAACAGTTGATTACGCCAATGTACAGAAATATTGTGATTAATAAAGTAGTACCAGCTCATCAGTGCGTTTTTCATTATGATACTCAGCATATTGTAAGCATATGTTAATATCTCCCACAGAATGGGGAGGTCACAATTCAACATCACATCACAATGCGGATGCCCTATCTCGCAGACCTTGTGTCGACGGAATTTGCAAACATTAACGAATGTGTTATAACCAAACCTAAATAATGCGAAGTTGTCAACCCGCTCTAGTAACCACAACACTACTCGTACATCTACCCCTCCTAATGTCATGTAAAAATAGGAGTTTGAGAGAAATACAAGAAAATGACCCCAATATTAGGAAATTCATAGAGTAAAACTCAAGGATAAACCTTTATGTGAAATGTATCAAATTTGAGGCTTGCAAATATTATTGAGTTCGATTTGATTCCTTCCCATGGAAAGATGACACTTTTTATTATAAATGGGAACATATAGTCCCAAAAGTGCAAGTAGTCCTGGCTCATTTGCCGAAGCGTTTTGTCAGAAATTAACATTGGACTTACATGTACTAGGGGACTTTAGGTCACAAAAGGACATTATCAATAGCAAGAGTTGCCCCCCCCCCCTCCCCCTGAATCTGCTACTGCTATTTCACAAAATGCATAGATTCAATCCCCGTAAAAAAGGGCTACTACTATATCTCAAATAATTACTGCAATATATAACATCCATATACGAATACAGTTACACCCTGATCAAAGTAAGATCCTTGAGTCCATTATATTCCAAATACTAAGTAAACTGCTAGAGATAGAAAAGACTCGAACAATACCCTACATACTCCAATCTGGCGGGATGGTTGAAAGGGCTAATCGTACTATTGAAAATATGTTGTCAGGTTTTGAAGACAAAAATCAGAAAAAATTAAGAAGAGTTAACACCTTTACTTATGTTAGCTTACCGATCTCCAGTACATATGGGAAAAGCCCAAACGAAATGATCTTTTATCGACAAGCTGCACTTCCTGTTGATCTTGTACGTGGAAGAGACCATGAAAGAAATAACGTTTCAGAATATATACAAGATTTATCAGAAAAGTTAAAACTTAAATTCCCAAAAGTATGCTATGGGAATTCAACACAATCCCTAGAAAGTGGCTTACTATGGGTTTACTAACCAAACCAAACAGCTTCAGAGTACTTGTGCGTAGAATCAGAGTGGTGTTTAACAAAGTAATTTTTTGATTGATCACGTGATATGAATATTTTCTTTTTCCATTTTTGTTGAAGAAGCAACTGTCTATGATGTTAAAAAGTCTAGTCTTTAATTTATCGTGAGGAATGGTCGCGAAAAGAGTTGAAAAGTCATACGTTTTGATGTTAATTCGAGAACAGTTTTTGTCATCTAAGTTTAGGAGTGGGAAGATATTACTTATCAAAGCGATTTTCATAGGTCAAGGAATAATCTTCATAGTAAAAGCGTAACGCCCTTTCCTGTATTATCATTTTTGAGCATCGTTAATAGATAAAACATGTCTATCTAAAGGAGTTTCTGCACAACTTAACTGTTTAAGCGCTTTTGAAATTATTAACCTTTCTGAGTAGACTTGCTATTTACCATTCTTTTATTTACTCTAACTTTAATTACTGTCTCCGCACTGGGCATTTCTGCAGTGAAGCTAATACCAACAAGAGGCCACATCGCTCACCTGAGTCACCTTGGCTCATATTTAAGAATTTTTCCTATTCGCATGTAAAACTTTCATCCCTATTGTGGCCCCAACCTACTCCCGGGGGCCATGGTTTTTGCAAAATTGAATATGTACTATGTCATTAAGCCTTCATGTAAACGTAAACTTCCTTGGCCAGTGATATTTGAGAAGAAAATGTTTAAGGATTTTCCCTATATATTTGTATGTAAAATTTTGATCCCCTACTGTCGCAACATCTTACTCCTGGGGACCATGATTTTTACAAACTTCAATCTGCACTATGTCAGAAAGCTTTTCTGCAAATGTAAACTTTTTTTTTTTAGCTTAATGGTTCTTAAAGGGAAAGGTAATTCAATTTTTTTTTACATAATAAATGATAATATTAATTATATTATAAAGATTTATCATATTATTCTGTTGATACATGGCCTAGATAAGCCTCAGTACTAATTTTAAAACGTGAAAAATTAAAATTCCCGCCATCTATAAAGGCTGCCATGAAGCGGAACTATTTTGTATTCAAGAGCACAAAAATTAATAATTTTGACGTCACACCGTCTATTCCGGTTTAGATGAGATTCAAAGATCATCAAAGATGTGCATGTGGTAGATTTTAAGAATACATTGTAAATAGGTGGATGGCTTCTTGTCAAGCAGTTAATTACGCTAATGCGAAGGGGAGATGTGAAAAAAGTTTCCCCCCCGAAATTCCTGACCTAACAAGGTTATTTGAAAAGAAAATACTATGTAAACTGTGGATCCATCATTTGCGTAATGACAAGTTGAGGTTTGAGACATGTACATGTATGAAGAAACGAGTACCATCTGCCTGGTCTGCGACTCGACTGAACGTCTTCTTTTCTTACATTCCTATTGCGAAAGAACGGGCTCAAATCTATACGACTCCAAACTTAACGGTTCGTGACTTGTCATGTTTACAGTGCTGCTGATGAAATAAACCGGAACCGACGGTGTGACGTAATAAATTAAACTTTAATGACTGCTCTCTTAGCGGCGGGTAATTTGAAATATAAGATAGATTAATATTGATTTAATTGTTACGCAAGGATTTTTCTTGTTAAAGACTGTAATTTACGATATCAGTAAGTAATACTTTATTCATAAAGGCAACAATGGGGTTAGGGTTGCCTTTCCCTTTAAGGAATTTTTTTTTTAAAGATTGTTTCTATCTATTAGTTATGTAAAACTTTGATCCCCATATTGTGACCCCATCCTAACCCCAGGGGTCATGCGTTTCAAAAACTTGAATCTGCATTATGTCAGGAAACTTTCATGTAAATCTCAGCTTTTCTGGCTCAGTGGATCTTGAAAAGAAGATTTTAAAGATTTTCCCTATATATTTGTATGTAAAACTTTGATCCCCTATTGTCGCCTTATCTTACTCCCCGGGGTCATGATTTTAACAAACTTGAATCTGCACTATGTCTGGAAGCTGTCATGTAAATTTCCACTTTCCTGGCCCAGTAGTTTTTGAGAAGAAGATTTTAAAAGATTTTCCCTATATATTTATGTAAATCTTTGATAGCCTATTATCGCCTCATCTTACCCCCGGAGCCATGATTTTAAACAAACCTGAACCTGCACTATGTCAGAAAGCTTTCATGTAAATTTCCACTTCCCTGGCCCAGTAGTTTTTGAGATGAAGATTTTTTAAGATTTTCCCTATATATTTGTATGTAAAACTTTGATCCCCTATTGTCGCCTCATCTTACCACCGGGGCCATGGTTTAAAAAAAAAACGAATCTGTACTATGTCAGAAAGCTTTCATGTAAATATCAACTTTCCTGGCCCAGTAGTTTTTGAGAAGAAGATTTTTAAAGATTTTCCCTATATATTTGTATGTAAAACTTTGATCCCCTATTGTCGCCTCATCTTACCACCGGGACCATGATCTTAACAAACTTGAATCTGCACTATGGCAGGAGGCTTTCATGAAAAATTGAGCTCTTCTGGCCCAGTGGTTTTTTAAAAAAGATTTTTGAATGACCCCACTTTATTTTTGTATGTTTGTGATTATCTCCTCTTTGAAGGGGCATGCCCCTTCATTTGAACACACTTGAAAGCCCTTCACCCAAGGATGCTTTTGGCCAAATTTGGTTATAATTGGCCCAGTGGTTCTGTAGAAGAAGTCGAAAATGTAAAAAGTTTACAGACGGACAGACGGGCGGACAGACAGACAGACGGACAACAGGCGATCAGAAAAGCTCACTTGAGCTTTCAGCTCAGGTGAACTAAAATTATGAAAATAAAGGAAAGGGCATTACGCTTAATCTATGGTGACTATTCCTTGACTTATAAAGATCGCTTTTATAAGTGAAATCTTTATAGGAGTTATGAGATTGATCACTGTTCGTTATCTTCACCTTTCCACTCTTAAACTTAGATGACAAAAGCCTTAAAAATCATTTTTAAAAAAATCAAAGCCTTTTACCTTTGATATCTTTACAAATTCCAAATACGGGCCTCCCGCTTGCAAAGTTAGTGCTCTATCCATTAGGATATCGGTCATATTGTATTTAAATTTTAGCATTGTATTTTATTATTTATTTATTGTTTGTTTGTTTAAAGTCAAATTATGAGCGTGAAAAAAGTCTTCATTACGAAATAAAAATTTGTAATATACAAGATAAAAAGTCGTTATTACGATTTTCTGTCTATATAATGAACAAATAATATGACATCTATCAATGAAACAATAAAGCTGTGTTTAAGACACCGTGTAGTCACTTTAGAAGAACCACATTGTGACTTGCATATCAAACCGAAAGTTCTTTTTAATGTCAGCCCGTTGGTTGATTGTATGATTTTAATATCATGAGTTCCAAGAAGCCATAAATCAATTAAACATCGGCCCAATAAGTTTTATTCCGCGAAATTATCAATCAAGGGTCTTAGCGTATCGCTATTTAAAGACATTTGCATATCTTTAGTTGTAATGACGACTAATTTCGTAATTACGACTTGTAAATGTTTTTTTTTCGTGTTCCTAATTGGTTTGCGTAATTGTTCCTTTTGCCTTTTCACCGTCTATATCCGGTACACGGTATTTTACGAAGAGCATTGACATTTTGAATAGATAATATTATATAGATAAGATTAATCTAGAGTAATAAGTAAAGTTTACATTAAAAGATATCAATCGGGAAATCCGTTAACGGTAGCAGATAACACTCAGAATAAAATAAATTTTCGTGGAGGATATTAACCCCTCCCCTCTAATACTGGTGTGCTACACATGAGCCCATATATAATATGTATCGAATTGATATGATATATATGGTATGTGGTTTTTTTTTAATTGATTTGCGTGAAATATTTTGATAATGAATCCAGTAAAAAGTCACTGACACTTAACAAATAAAGAGGTCAAAATCATTTTCAATCGATGGGGACTCATCGCTTTTTTGCAAAATAATAATTATTCAGGCGATAGATTAGATTGACACATAAAAATATATCACATCAAATGTGTAAACTTAATAAACTTTTAAGTTTTTCCTTTACAAGAGCTCTGCCCTTTACTTTGAGTAAATTAATTGTGAATATCAAGAAAAAAACTGGTGTGTACACAATTCAGACGTGTATTCAGCGTGTACCAATACATGGTTTAAATTTTTCATTAATGAGTGTAAATATACAATGTAATTTCGATATGCATTGGAAATAAATACTTAAATAAAATAAAATCTGAAATAAAAATTCAATGCAACACTATTTTACAGTAAAATTCCTGGACTTCGTGTTACTGTAATCAGACTGGGATTACAAGCCGTACTTAGAAAGCAATGCTTCTTTTGGTTATTACACCAGTTACATATATATCTTGGCACACTGACTACGGATCACTCTGTTTACCTGAAAGTGATATAGGTGTGACCGGTCGACAGGGGGATGCTTACTCTTCCTAGGCACCTGATCCCACCTCTGTTACAGGTATATCCAGGGATCCGTGTTTGCCCAACTCTATATTTTGTATTGCTTATAGGAGTTATGAGACTGATCACTGTTCGTTATCTTAACCTTATGTATACTGTTTTACAAGTCATTGAAAAATGTATACCTTTAACCCCAGAAATTATATAATGGGGAACATGTGCTCGTTTTTTTCTTACGCTTTACATCAACGTTTCAGGATGCGAAATGTAGAGGCAGTGGTGTACACAAACGTTTACATTAACTATTTAACTATTTCACCATGATATTCAGGTCGTGACATCCATTAAATTTACAGAAATGATTGACTTTCATAACACAGAACTTTCACGTGGAATTTAATTTCACTATATTTTTGATGCATTGATATATTAAAAATTTTAAATTGTTGCAAATTTCCCGGGGATTTCTATTTATTCATTTGTTTAATTCAGAGAAATTATAGAAAGTTAAATGAATCAAAATATCGCAAGGAAATCCAGTGATCCCCAGTTATAACGCCATTTGTACATCGGCAATTTTGGCATTATAACGGGGGTGGCATTATATGGGGGGAAGGGGATATGTGTACAGTTGTCATAAGAAATCAAGCAAACATGCTTTGAATGCCTGGATAATCCCGGCGTCCACTGGTCGTAAATGACCCGTAATAGTAGGGGTATTTAATGATTTCTAGTTTTTGTTTTATGTCCAACACACTTAGACTTAGGTGTGTCCGCAATTCTTAGATTTCAAAAACAATACGGCATATCTGAACTCAGTTGATTATAATTTAAGTAACTTATTATCTGATCTAAACTTTCATACCTTGATGACTAATGGCAGATAATTGCTTTAGCCTACTCACTGAAATTTTCCTGCCGTTGATTGGAGATAATTAGCGGGGGTGATTATAACGGAAATTGACCCAATCGTACCTGTAAATAGGTTGGCGAGTGGCGGTATGCGGGGGATGCCGTTATAACGGGGTTTGACATAGCGAGGAAAACGGGACTTTGAACTTTTTGGCGATATGCAGGGGTGGCATTATAAGAGAGGGGGGGGGGGGGGGGGGAGGAGGGGGCGGGGCGGCAATATAGCGAGGATCACTGTATATACTACATGTAGCTCCAGAATAGAAAAAGGTTTTCTAAAATAGTGAAAGTGCATCTATTCATTATCATATTTTGGATATCACTTCTGGAAAATGCATTTATTTGTTCAATTGTTATGTTTAATGCTTTAAAAACGCTTCTAAATAGTATTGTTGAGAACAAAAACCACGAGTGACAAAGTTTGACCATCAGCAGAAATATTATACAAGCGACAACTGAAGGGCATAATGAAAATCATTCTTGATCTAAGATGGGAATCGAGCATACAGACATTTCACACTTCGTAGCTGCTAGTGATAGTCTACAAAAACACAGATGATGCTTAGAATTGATATTTATTTACTATTTATTATATAGCCAATGAATACTCTGATATAAAATCTGCGTAAAATCTAGAGAATGTTAGCGTTCAATATCCCGAGAATTTATTGAACGCTAACTTTGCATTGCGTAAATTGTATGCGCCTGAAACATTACGAGTATGAGCGTTCAATATTGACGTTACCGTAACGACGTAAACAAGCCAAAATGGCAGACGACGGTCCTCCGAATCTGACAGAGCCGGTATTTGATATTCACTTAAGCTTTCCCAATACTCAAAGACGGAAACGCAGTCATGGACATCGTTCATATTAAAGACCAAGTAAAAATGATGTCACGTTTGATTCATTTATACCTTACGTCAACAGACAATTAGGTCCACATCATATTCGTACAAAACTTTACTCTGTTCCATTGACAGTTTTACATACGTTACAGCTGGTCTATACTTGGATTTTTCAACACCTGAATATAGATTGAACTCTATGATAATGGATGTTGTCAATCACAGTCTCCTTAAACCACCACAGGTTATGAATAATACTCCTTCCAAATCATACTTCCTTAAGCTCAAATTTACAAAGGAATAGATGCCGTCAACATAAGCAATATTCTTCGTCATAAAAAAGTTCAATCGTGTATTCGAACTTATTTCAAGTTCAAATCTATACCTTGTATTTCATACAGCTATACTTCTACTATTGCATTCAAAGTTTTTATATAAGCAAACTTTGCAGTTCCTAGATATATGCCATCTTCTACGTAATCCATCAGCGTGTTCTTGTTCTTCATCTTCTTTCAAATATAGTCCAGCTGGACATGAGATGACTGGTGATGTTGATATAACTGAAAATGAGGATCTCAAATAACTTATTCTAAAAGGTTCTAAATATAGAGAACCTCGGTCTTTCAGTTGGCGACCGAACTTCATCTCTATTATGAAATGTGACGATAACGAACAGTGATCAATTTCATAACTCCTATTATGAATTCTGTCGAGGAATATGTCAGACGATGGGCTAAAAATGAAAAAGAAGGACTTGATACATTGTAAGAATGGATTAAATGTATAAGAAAAATATTAAAATCCCGCATTAGACATATCAAAACAAAATACCATCTATCCTTCTGTGTTTAGTAAACCAGAAGTGATAAAAGAATTATTTAGGCTAAATGAGAAATATGTTTTGGTTCTAGCTAACAAAGCTTATAACAGCATTGTCTTTGTTTGTAAGGCTCATCATTACAACTGTATTTTAAACGAACTTGACATTGACTCCACTTTTGGTAATCGTACTTATAATCCAACTGCCCTTTTAAAACATGAAATTCTTCAAAACCATACTTTAGCTTTAGGCACATTTGGTATCCCGGTCGGTCTGTCGAATGAATATGAGTTACCGTACCTATACTAGATTCCAAAACTACATGAAAACCCTTACAAACAAAGATACATCGTTGAATCAAGAAAGTGCTCTACCAAGCCCCTTGCTTTGCTCCTCACGAAAATATTAACAGCTGTGAAGGACAAACTTCAAACTTACTGTACGACTTCATATGCCAGAAGTGCCATAAATCAAATGTGGATTCTAAAAAAATCTAAAGAACCTTTAATTAACTTCAAATCGCAAAACTTTTCTCAGATCACTGTTCGTTATATTCACCTTTCATCAACAACATCAAATCCTATGACATTTGAACCCTTTACACGACCATTCCTCACGATTAATTAAAGACTAGACTTTTTGACATAGACAGTTGCTTCTTCAACAAAAATGGAAAAGGAAATTTTCGTATCTGGTGATCAGTCATAAAAAAAATACTTTGTTAAACACCACTCTGATTCCACGCAGAAGTACTCTGAAGTTGAAATAAAAAATATGCTAGAGTTCCTCATTGACAATATTTTCGTGGTCTCTGGTGATCAGGTCTTCCAACAGTCTGTAGGAATTCCCATGGGCACGAATTGTGCTCATATGTTAGCTGGTCTGTTTCTCTATTCATATGAAGTAGAATTTATTCAGAAACTTCTACGTGAGAAGGAAAACACTGAATTCGACATTTAAATATATCGACGACGTTTTATATATTTACAATAATAACTTTAATTCATATGTCGATTCCAAATATCCCTGCGAGCTCGAACTAAAAGACACCACAGAGTCATCCACGTCTGCTTGATACTTATATATTTTATTGAAAGTAGATATTAACGGCGAACTAACAACTCACGTTTATGACAAACGGGACTATTTTAGCTTCTCCGCCATCAACTTCCCATATTCATGTAGCAATATTCTATTATCACCTGTATATGGTGTTTATGTCTCTCAACTGATTCGATACGCAAGAGCTTGTTCTGCCAATAGTCAGTTTTTAAATCGAGACAAGCTACTGACAAGCAAAATGATGGTACAGTGGTTCCAACAGTCGGATTTAAAGTCAGCATTTCGCAAATTCTATGATCGTTATAACAATCTAGTGTTTACTAATACAACCTATCATTGGGTCAAATGCTGTCTGACGTGTTTCATACCGATTATAGACCGTTCGTGGCACACTGATCTTGACTAAGGATAACTCCGTTTACCTGATCAAGATATAGGGCTCACGGTTGGTGTGACCGGTCGACAGGGGATGCTTACTCCTCCTAGGCACCTGATCCCACCACTGGTGTGTCCAGGAGTCCGTGTTTGCCCAACTATCTAATTTGTATTGCTTATGGGATTTATGAGATTGATCAATGTTCGTTTTCTTCACCTTTTATGATATAAAATCTGAATCTTTGTAGGCAAAGAAAATATAATTCTACAAATATACTTCTTATTTGTTTTAACTACATACAATTTAACAGCTTGATAGTTAAACAGATTATGTATTATCTCATTAATTGGAAAAAAATCCCGCGTGAATACTCTCTGATTAGTGAATGACGCTGTGTAGGTTTATGTAACATGGTCATATATTTCATTACAACTCTTCAAAGGAAGTAATCTGAAATTGTTTTTTTGAATAATATCAATTTGTTTGTAAAACTGCGGATTAATCAATTTTAAGATGTGGTGTTAAGTAGAAAATAAAACTGAATCATCGTAAACATGTTAATTTTTCAATCGAAAATGTTCTATGCTGCTTTAATCAAATGAAAAGGTGATAAATCTCATAACCCTGCAAAGAATACACAATTACGGTTTCCAATGAAAGGTGAAGATAACGAACAGTGATCAATCTCATAACTCCCACAAGCAATACAAAATAGAGAGTTGGGCAAACACATGTATAACGAAAGGAAAATGGGCACTTTTGAAAGAATTAAATGAAAATGAAGGTTCATTGTTAAGTAATTTGAATTTAAAGCAGGGGACAATTTACAGTACTAAAAGTCGTACAAGTTAAAACAAGTAAACTAATAGTGGGTCAATCAGGTGGATTCTTTAATTAATAGTGAAAGCGAAATAGACACCTGATCCCACCTCTGGTGTATCCAGGGGTCCGTGTTTGCCCAACTATCTATTTTGTATTGCTTGTAGGAGTTATGAGATTGATCACTGTTCGCTATCTTCACCTTGCATAGATGAAATTCACATGACTGGTATGCAATTAGAAATGGACCTTGTTTGCACTTGGAGTTATTTGCCCTTTGTAAAAATAAGAAAGACATAATTTTCGGAACAATGTATGCGGTAAATGATTAAATTCTTTTCATATTTTCATGAAGATAAAGAGCATGCAACTTTCTACCAAGAGATTTGTATCAAAATATAATTTCTTTTAAAGATATTTTTAATAAAACATGCTCTTCAATGTAAAACTTTAGGTGAAATAAATTAAACAGTAAACAAAATTTTTGAAAATTCCTTGGGTGGATTATTTGTATTTGATAAATCCTTCAAAATGATATCATGATTAGAAAAATCCCACCATTCATTTACTATATGTGAAATATGGTCGTTATACATTGAATACATTAAGAACAGTGAAAACATGGGTCCCTGGGTATACCAGAAGTTGAATCAAGTGCCTAGGAGGACTAAACATCCCCTGTCAACCGGTCACACCCGCCGTGATCCCTATACCTCGATCAGGTAAAGGAAATGATTCGTAGTCAAAGTCAGTGTGTAAAGAAAAGCGCGCGTGATTGTGTGTTAAATAGATATATTACATTTATCAAGTAAATGTGTCTTTATACACACAGTATGTACATGTACTACTGTAGTGCGTTCATGAGGAAAAGCACATTATTACAATTTGTAAAGATAATGGGAAATGTAAATATTCATATTGATATTTACATCCCAATATCTTTTCTTTTTTTTTTGTAAAACATGTGATGTTTCAAACCTCTTCTCCTCAAATACCCTTCTGCTAGGAAAGCGAAAAGCCTGCATATAATTAAAATTCAATGTCGTTCAATCAACGACTACTGGGGACAGAGTGGGACCACAATTAAGGTTCAAAGTTGTACATAAGAATATGTAGGAATGATGTTGAAAATAATCAAGAACCACAATGAATTCTACAATCCACTTTAATTATAATCAGATCCTTGATTTTAATTAGATTGGTCAACAATTAATCAAATTATCAAAATATTCAGGTCACGCAGATGTTTATATATGTTCATACCATAACTCCTGGTGACACAATTCTAATCGAAAGTTGTACATAGAAATATGTACAGTGTATATAGGACATTTTACGAGCCAAGTCTATAATTAGCCTACTTTTTTTTTTTTACTACAGCGCAAGAGACGTTCTCCTAAACATTAAAGGCGTACGTTATGTTGTGATTCTCGATTCGTGCCGACTGAACATTGAAAATAACAGTTACATTATCGCATCGTTTATTTTATTTCCAGGTGTTAATTCTTAAACTTTCTTATTTATTTTTTTCATTTTAATCCAACTGTGACGTTGGTTGTACCGACCAGTAGTCTATTTCATTATAATAATGCTTTATCGGCAGTTATCCTCGTCCCTATTTTTCCGAGTTAGAAGCCATCACTATTTGATTTGTCCAGTTCAAATATCCTATAACATTGTAACAAAAAAGTTAAAATAAAAACAACACCTACCCACCCCCCAAAAAACAGCAACACCACAATCTCCCCCCGAAAACAGCTAAAAATCATTTAAGAAAAACCACCAATAACAAAACAAAACAATCAAACAAAATACAACACAAAATGAATAAGAAAATAAATATACAAAAGATTAGGGTCTACTTCGTGCGTATCCATCTTTAAGTCAACACCATCCCCTGACCTTGCTGTTTGATGAAATTGTTTGGAACATAATTCATTGATATACATTGAAACAATGTATCTTTACAAGGTCATTTTTACTTTTTTTCCCCGATGAACTGATTATGGATTTTGCAACCGATTACCACCGTTGCGTCCGAGTAACCGGTTAACCGATTAAAAATTAATCATTACACAAAGAAAGATGATGTATACGTGATGTACAGGTGAAAAATCATCGCACAAACTGTTGGACTCTACAAGGGCCATCGATGCATTTGTCTACAGCAGCAAAACATTGTGGTTCAGCTCTTTTGGTCAAAGTTCCATTGACCAAAAGTAAAAGATATGTTTCTATATAATAGAGTTTAAATCAAATCTAAGTAGATGACTGAAAAGATTGTTTCGAGCGTTGAAATAAATTTTACAGGCAACAAAATAATGATATGTTTGTTTTCCGCATGAACAGAGATTATTATTCTGAATAGATCATAACTAGGAAGATTTTTCACAAACTAAAACTGATGTCTCCATTGTCTTATCATAGTATACCCACATACCAAATATTATAGGCCTATGTCAAAAGACAACACAAGTTATGGTCCGGACAAAAAATGCCCCAAACATTCTATTATTTGACTGCTGCATAAGGTAATCACAAATACCACGCAACATTCTGTCCTATCATGGTATACCAACATAGTCAAAAAATTATATTATTACTAAATTTATTTAACCTTTACATAAAAGGTCAAAATCAAAGGTCATCAAAATGATGCACGGCACACTGTCTTATCATGGTATACTCACATACCAAATATCAAAGTCCTATGCCAAAATACCAGAAAAAACCCGTTATGGCCCGGACTTTGTATGAGAGCCGGAAGAAGAACTCACACTAAAACAATATGTCCCCTTCTGGGAAGGAAAGACATAATTAATTAAGCAGCTGTGTCTTAATTTGGTATGGATTATATCAACATAGTGTTTGCCGAATACAATGGGGGTACTTTGAAATATTTGTTAAGTATGTTACTAAGAAATTGATTGATTGAGGTACCCAAGGTAACTCCTCTTGTCTATATCTAGTGAATTTCTTTTTCGAACAGCATCAAATACAGCATCAGATACGAATAACATATTGAATCATGATAATATATAAGTTTGTTACCATTTTTCTTCAATAATACACCTTGAATTATCTATTACACAATTGAATAAAGTAAGGACCTTTTGAAAACAAATTGAAATCCACCCTTGAAATATCAGAAAAATGAAAGTTTACAAAATTGATATTTTTCTTGCTACGCTAATTTTAATATGGCGTCCACTTTTAATGACACAATTATGTGAAGGCATTTCAATTCTACCCATAAGATAAGATGATCTTTACAAGAGCATCGCTAAGCAGAGCATCCCTTCGTGATAAGAAATGTTACGAACATATGCATTATTTAGGCATAAATGAAGAATGAGGCCAAATTTTTGGGAGCTATTATCCGACCTATTTGTTTCTTATTTACATGTGGTATTGACTTCAAGTAAAACTGTATAGAACAATAATCACAAATATAGGAATAGATGAAAAATGCTATAAAAATCTTAAGTGGTTTCAATAAAAAATATTTCGCATATAGATATCAAGATTATCGAATATAAATCAAGAAATTTGCATATAAATAACGTGTGTCGAATATAATTCAAGATTTTCGCATACATGTATATATAACAAGATTAATGAATATAAATCAAGATTTTCGTATATATTTATCAAGGTTTGTATATTGCAACGTTTTAGACGCCATAGCCGTAAAGACCCCTCTATCTTATGTTCAGTCCACCATTCTCATAATTTTTCACATTGACAATTTTAAAACCTGATAATGGGGATCATTCCATACAAATGAAAATAAAATAATGATAAATAATACTGATGTTAAAATTTGTAATGCACCTTATGTAAAACAAATAACTCTGAGGCGCTTTACAAGGGTGAGAATAAAACACAATTAAATGAAAAGAAGTGGCAGTATGATAAAAAGTGAAGATAACGAACAGTAATCAATCTCATAACTTCTATAAGCAATACAAAATAGATAGTTGGGCAAACACGGACCCCAGGACACACCAGAGGTGGGATCAGGTGCCTAGGAGGAGTAAACATCCCATGTCCACCGGTCTCACCCACCGTGAGCCCTATATCCTGATCAGGTAAACGGAGTTATCCGTAGTCAAGAACGGCCTAATAATCGGTATGAAACACACCATACAGCATTTAACCCAATGATTGCTTGTATTATTGTATGATATAAGATCTTATATCTGTAATATAAAACACTAGCCAGAGTGTTTTTGGCTTCTTGAAATCATTATCATCATTATGTACAACTTAATTGTGGTTCCACACAAATGAAATTAGAATAATTCTTGAATTTATCTACAGACATTTTCGGAATAATTTGAAACACCCATTAGTATGTGATTCAAAACTGGTAAAACAGCTCTCCTACATAAGGGTGTGATATGCCTTTTATTCCATTGACTAAGAATGAGGTGAGTATTGCCTCTTGAGCTACAGATAATGACGTTTTTAATTGTCACATATTTGACAATTAAGCTTTGACTTAGTATCCATGTACATGTATATTATCTGGATACCTTACAATGTCTTTCTCGTCACATGCATGTGTATTTTGTCAAATATTGTGATATGTGTACAAAATCACGTTAATATTAAGTTCATAAGGTAATTTTGGGGGAATGGTACCAGATATCCATGTTAAATTAATCAGCTGGATCTTTTTAAAAATCATTTCCTCCTAAAATTGTACAAACCACGTGTCCTCTGTAACCTCGTTTGCTTTAAGATATAAAAGGAGCGTGGGGCAGCTTGTTTCTTCATTGACAGAGATGGCAGTTTTGAGTCAGGTACTCGTGTGCGCTTTATTGTATATTGGGACAGTAAACGGTGCCGGCTACCTGTCCATAAGGCCTCGGTCAAGCGGGTTGTGTTATTACGAAAATATCGAAGATGCTCATTTTAGCTACGATAGAAATGATTGTGAAGGTAAGATTATTAATTTAGTTTAAAGAATACTTTTGGCCGGGTTGCATAACGTGCAAACGATTTATAGAATGGTGAACGGCGGGCGGGTGTTCCTATAATAGGTTACCTACAACCCCTCGTACACCTCTTACTTGACGTTCCTTAAAATTTGTACAGTTGTTATGGACACATTAAAGATTTGCATGATTTTGGGTAACCAACTCTTCTTACAGCTTTTACTTAACATTTTCGGACCGTGCTTCTGGGTTTTAAAACTTCTACATTTAATATGTCATTTTCCAGTATGTTTTGTACTGCTGTCTCTATGATCGATTACAATTATTTTAAAGCAACCCGACCAATTTTCTTCTTGAATCGATTTTTTTCATTCTTAATGTTATAAAGTAAAAATATATGTACAAAGATAATTATGTCTCCGAACACATAGTGTCGGGGACATATTGTTTTTGCTCCGTTTCTTATCATTATGTCTCCGAACACATAGTGTCGGAAACATATTGTTTTTGCTCCGTTTCTTATTATTTTCTTCTTCTCATTCCTCTTCTTTAGTGAGAAAGTCCGCGCGATTATATGAAAGTGCTTCGACAGATCCACTTCAAACTTTATGAGCTGATAGATGGTCATTAGGAGGGGTGCAATCAACTTTCCCAATTTTCAAAACGTCAAAAAATCAAAGTTGTCGGATTTCAACCAAATTTTATTTATATGGTTATTTGATGACCTCAAGTCCATTTCCACCATCAAATTTTTTTGAGCCGTCATTTTCAAAATGGCCACCATATACCGAAATATTTCAAAGTGTTAAAATCTCTACAGCATTTTGGTTCTGGGGTCAATTGAGGGTCCACAGTTCTTTCCTAGCATCAGTATTTCCTTCCTATCCATTTTCATTTTTTTTCAAAATGGCCGCCATTGAAGAAAATGGCTGCCAAAAATCAAGTTTGTCGGATTTCAACCAAAATTTAGTTTCTAGGTTTTTTTGAGGATTCTAATTCCATTTCAGCATCATCATTCATTTCTGACATGGGGAGGTGTTCGGGGACATTTGTGTTGGCATCCCAACACAGTTATAGCTCGTTCTTATTATTTTCTTATTATTATCATTATTCCTCTTCTTTAGTGAGAAATTTGTTCGTGCGATTTTATGAAAGTGCTTCGACTGATCCACTTTAAACTTTGTGAACTGATAAGGGGTCATTAGGAGGGGTGCAATCAACTTTCCAAATTTTTAAACGGCGGCCAACAAACGTCAAAAAATCAAGGTTGTCGGATTTCAACCAAATTCTTTTTCTAGGGTAATTTGGTGACCCCGAGTCCATTTCCACCATTAGATTTTTTTGAGCCGCCATTTTCAAAATGGCTGCCATATGCCGAAATATTTGAAAGTGTTAAAATTTCTACTACATTCTGGGGTCAATTGAGGCTCCACAGTTCATTTCTAGCAGCAGTATTTCCTTCCAATCAATTTTTAAATGATTCCAAATGGCCGTCATTGAAGAAAATGGCGGCCAAAAATCAAGTCCGTCGGATTTCTACATAATTTACTCCCTAGGGTTTATGGAGGATTCTGACTCCATATCTGGCATCAAAAACCATTTCTGACATTGGGAGGTGTTCGGAGACATTTATGTTTGCATCCCAAAACAGTTATAGCTCGTTAGTTTTAAAGTAATCAATGGAAATGAAAATTTGGGCGCACGAGATATGAATTCCATAGGAATAAGGCGACATTAGGAATGTAAACTTAATCATAAGTTTTTCCATACTGTTCTACATTTTCATACTGTAGAGTAAACACGATAGAAAAGCAGGTCACCGATTTCTTACTTCATCCCAAAGTAAAGAAAAAAGAGAGAAAATGAATAAATGTATTTTTCTTGGAAATTGGAAACTTGAAGAACAAATGGCCAATTGTTCGGAAATTGAGGTAAAAAATGTTGTAATTACTTCAGAGAGACAAACGAAAGAAAGGACCTCTATAAGTTTCTTAAGTGCATTGTTGTCCCACATTTTGACATCATTTCTTTCTTCAGATAACAAATATACCCCTCACCCCACCCAAAAATTATTGATTCTCAAAATATAATATACTTTAAATGGGGAAAGGGTTGCTATGGTTTTAATTTCGCTATGTTCGCGGTCGGGGATTTTTCCGCAAAATTAAAACAATCGCAATCATTTTGCAAGTGTAACACAATACGTTTTGAACTGTTATACAATTTGAATTCCGCGAAAATAAACCCCCCGCAATTAGACCAATATAAAAAACCGCGAACTTTTAGCACCGCAAAATTAAAACAACTAACAGTATTCTTCGCATAATTCAATGGAAACGATTGAAATAAAGAAAAATATGATAACATTCGCTTATTAGATACGATATTTCATTACAGAACGAGCACATGAGCACTGTTAGATACGATATTTCATTACAGAACGAGCATTTGAGCACTGTTTTGCAATTGTTTACAATTCATTCATTTTGATTCATTTCTAACGAGAGAGAGAGAGAGAGAGAGAGAGAGAGAGAGAGAGAGAGAGAGACATGTAGATCGATACACATATTTTTAAAAAAGACACTATGAATTGCTCACCTGATCAATTCAAAGATAGGTTTTAAAATAAGAGTATCTAAGTTATCTATTCATAAGTTTAATTATGTTGGTTAAACTCACTTCTTATGGTCTTTCATCGTATAAAGAGTCATCGATTCTAAATTATTCATCTTATTCACTTAAGTCAACAGCTTGCATTTTATTCATCAGCTTATCAGACAAATCTTTGGTATTGTGCCATATCGAAAAGAAATTCCGTCTTTATGCATTTTTAAATAGAAATAAACCAAAGATCCAAATTATAATCATTCCTATTAGAAAGATAGATTGTTCAAATAGTTAGATATGGTGGCAGTGTTGTTTACATTTGATTTTCAAAGTTTATGATGAAAATCTTATGAATTAAAACGACAGCATGGGTTCGTGGAAATGGTCCTTTTGGAATTTGTAGACAGCAGCAGTAGGAGTCTTTCCTGTCTTCAATGTTTTAAAGATAACAACTGTCAAACCTTTTAAAATAGATTCGGTCAAGTATTTATAGATAGATAGATTTAGTATAAAATGTAGACTTGCTCAAGTCTATTACTTTATCATTTCATCCAAATTTTACTGTGTTTTAGAAATCTCTGCTCTCTACCATACTTAAATGTCATCAAACATATGTTTGGCATTATCAAAAGTATTAAAGAGAGCACTGATTGTTAACCATAGAGACTTGAGCAAGTCTATATACAATGTTAATTATACAGTTTTCCAATAAATTATAACACAAAACAAAGTTTTACATAAACCGCACGAAGCTTACATACTAGTAACGATATCGAGTAAAAGGGACTTCCATGCCATTGAAAATATTATAATGTTGACAAAGATATGAAGTTATGACATTGTTATACCAGAATGACCCATAAAAGCCCTAAGGCTTACTATAGTACAATGTATTTCAGTTTGGGTCCGTTCAGGATCCACTCGTTCAGTGAACCTTTTCACACGTGTCATTATATTCCCGTGCATGCGCGGATGAACACCTAATTAACTTCTTGATGATGATTAGTAGCTGTTGTCATGAAATAATTATGTCAGTGCTTTATTTATAGAATGACCCAGATACTATGGTTTTTCAAGAGGCTATCCACATGTGTGTAATTCAAATAAAACAATTAATATTACTAATACATATCATTGACAATACAGGAAGCGACACAAGCACCTGTATGGGCCGGATATACTGAAGGTACACATTATTTTGAATAAAGGAATGCCTGTGTATATGCGTGAAGTTTCTAAAGTTTGACCAGAGAAAGGTGTTTACCAAAACCCAGTGCACCTCTTCGTATCGCGATAGTTATTCTTAAATTAACTCTAATTAGGAAATTTGGAACATTACTTACTTATTGTCCTATATATTGTTCTTGATAAAAATAAAAGTCTAGATACTTCAATAATTATTCGGGTTTACTGATTCAATAACAATATAAGCGATATTTTTAATTAAAAGGTTTTTATATCCACATGGTTGAAATTACAGCAATGTAGGCGATACACTTTCCTCCAAATAAGACTACTCAAGTATACATTACAACATAGTAAAAACGTAACGCCATTAAAGTAAGTAGAAATAAACTTTTAAAAAAAAATCATTCATACTGAAAACAAACACGCAGACATCCCGCGGTGAATAAATATTGCGCAGTAAAGCATGAATCGAAACAAAATTCATTTGAAAGAAAGGGCCGTCTAGTGCCGACCCATAATTACGGATACAATAGAAATAAAATACCAGAAGAAAACAAAGCCATGAACATGTGTAAAACATGTTTTTAAAGATTAAATTAAAAGTTATAATAAAAAGATTAAGTAATTTAACTTAAAGGGTTTCACTTTGATAAAAAAAGAGATTTACTGACAATATTTTGTTTGAAATAATAAAACAAATTATGAGCTTGATAATGAACTACTGTAAATGGGGAAAGGGTTGCTATGGTTTAAATTTCGCTATGTTCGCGGTCGGGGATTTTTCCGCGAAATTAAAACAACCGCAATCATTTTGCAAGTGTGACACAATACGTTTTGAACAGTTATACAATTTGAATTCCGCGAAAATAAAACAACCGCAATTAGACCAATATGAAAACCGCGAACTTTTAGCACCGCGAAATTAAAACAACTTACAGTATGTTAATTAACATGATATGAACTTTTTATCAACACAGGAAGAATTTTTTATCGCATGTGTGTTGTGAAAATGATATGAATCACAACTTTAGTGAAATTGATTTAAATGCTATTCCGGACATATTGGATATTGACAAAAGTCAAAATATTCAACGTCAAACCAAAATGTGCCCCTTCAGGTGCTGGAACAATTCGGTATCAGTACGTCCAAAGTAAAGTCAATATCCAAGATGTCCGAAATATCATTTAAATCAACCAAAATTGTGTTTCATTTCAATTTCATCATCGCACATGTGCGTTAACATGAAATGTTCCAAGGTTGATAAAGAGTTTATATCATAATTACAAGACCCTCAAGTTCATTGTCAGGAACTTGTTGCGCTCGCATATTCTCACTCTACCGTCAATGGTGACGTCTCCATATGAGTGAAAGATTTTCGAGAGGGACTTTAAACAATATTCAATCAAGCAATCCTCACTCTACAAGATTCTACTGACCAATTGAGGTGGAAAACAAAAGAAAAATATGTGGTCATCCGACAAAAATTCGATTTTTCATAGAGTACAATAAAATCCCGCAAGGACTACGGGTCATATAAAAAAAATTCTCTGTATGTCTTAAAATGCTGAAGAAGGTCACCGCAGCTAGTTTTTGCTCTATCAATATAAACATAATGTAAAAACTTATACGGTACCAATTTTGATGCACCAGATGCGCATTTCGACAAATAATGTTTCTTCAGTGATGCTCAACCGAAATGTTTGAAATCCGAAATAACAATGAAGTTTTAGAGCTATTATAGCCAAAAACAGCGTGCCAAAAAAGTTGAGTCAAATTCGTCTAAGGATAAGAGCTATGCATGAGGGAGATAATCCTTAAATTTGAAATGAATTTCTAAATTTCATAACAGCAATTAAATATACATCCGCATTTTCAAGCTAGTAACGAAGTACTTAGCTACTGGGCTGTAGAGACCCTCGGGGACTAACAGTCCACCAGCAGATGCCTCGATAAGGCAGATTGAGTCTGGAAATGTCATTCAAATAACGGCATTTATAACAAACTACTAACAAGGGGATCAGACTCCAAACAATCAATTGAAAAGATCACTGAGATCGAGAAAGAAAATCAACAGTGACAAAATAATTCACTATGTCTGATCCCGAAAATTTATCTACAAAAGTCTACACCAAATACCATGAAACAACCTTACAAAGATGCAGCAAAAAGATGGCTCATCAAAAAATTGGCAACAAAAAGATGGCTCATCAAAAAATTGATAACACCTTATCAGATTACCAACATCACAATTTAGAATAAACAATACTAGATATTATAACATAAATGAAGCGGAACTAGAAGTAACTGAAAGGAATGAAGGGGTGGATGGTGAGTTTACAGTACAGATCAAACGTTGTTGGTTTTTAAAAAAAAATGTAAGTGTGCCTACAAGGATGTCAAAAATGTAGAGTGACTGTAAGGTGGAGTCACGTGATTAATTACGGAATGCTTATTGGGCAATATAGAAAAGTAGTGAGTTTGGGAGAATTGATAAGTAGTGAGTTTGGGGGAATTTAAACAAATATCCAATGTACGTTACACAAAAACCAGCTTGAAAACATGGAACGATTAATGCAATTACTTTAAGAACTGTTGTTGTTTTAATTGGGCATGATACAAGTAATATATTGAATATTTATTTTGGTGTATCTTGATTTATTTGGACAAAGGGCGGGAACTCGCACTCGTCACTGCAGACAAGATACACGAAAATAAATATATACAATAACTAATATCTGTACTCACATCTCTTTATCAGATTTCGACAATAGTTATAGAATTTGTCAAATAAAACAGTTATGCATCTTTATAACTTTTGTTTCAGGACCAAAAAGATGGTGCAAATTGAACGAATGTTGGACAACTTGTGGCTCAAAACGGCGGCAGTCTCCCATTAACATAAGGACAAGACAGGCCAAGTCTCGCTATATTGAGAACCTTGTTTTCGAAAATACTGATAAAAGAGTACCAGCCACGGTCTTCAATAACGGTAGGGAATTCTTTGAACAAACTATATAGATCTACAATATGCTGGAATATATATATTTGTACTACGGTACACATTTCATAGAAAACGATTTAAAACGCAAATGCGATTGTGATTAGATATTTCTCAGAACATTATTTTTACACACACACACACACACACCCACCTACACACACAAGTGGAATGAATATCTCCAGCTATAAGGTTTTATATTCCAACAAATGACTAAATCAAACCAAACTTATATTGAAATATATTCTGTTGAATCATATGGTGCTGTGTATACTTAAGTCCTCACCACCTCTAAATCATTGTTAAAAATAGGTGTTTTGTTTGTGTATTTGGACGTTACCATCTCAATATCATTTTTCTTCTTTGCAATTAGTTTAGTAGACATTTATAGCATTCAGTTATGATGCGTGTTTGCACTGAAATATATGACCTGCTTAAAATGTTAAAGGGACTGATTCACGATTTCCCCCCAAAATTTTCTTTTTCACTTTTAATGATCAAAATCTACTGTCTAATGTGTTTAAAAGATTTCACATAAAAATTAAGGTTAAACATTATCACAGAAGCTCATTTTAGACAGTTTATTATTTATTTTGTAAACAAAGATTACGGTATGTTATTGTTTACGAAATTTTCAACAGAAATGGATATCGATCAAAGTTTATTATATCTTTCACATTTCAAGTATTTTTGGGGTAAAATGTGTCATCTAAAAGTTAAAATTTGTGACTACACAAAATTAAGATTCTTTATTTTACAAAATCAATATTTCACTTGTTTGTTTGTATACATAAAAAGACTCGAGTCTTTGTTTACATAGCACAGATTCAAGGCTAAAATATTGCTTTATTCTTGCATTCAAAAGGTCAACATTTTGGCTGTCAACATGTTTAACATCAAAAATGAAAAATATATTTATCGAAAATCGTGAACCAGACCCTTTAAGTAATGTCAAAATTGTTAGGCTAGTTTAACACTATTACGTCTCATTAAATCATATTAATTCTTGTCATTTTTATTCTTGAAGGACATGCCCCTGATTTCAATGTCGCTGTGAACGAAAATAATGAGGAAAATATTATTCTGACCAACGTCCCGGGAAGACCCTCTTACAAAAAATATATCTTTGCGCAGCTTCATGTGCACCTCGGTCGGAAGAAGGGGAGGGGTTCAGAGCATTCCATAGACAGAAAGTTTTACCCCATGGAGGTAAATTAAAAAAATGAATCCTAAGGTCACTAAAAACTAGTAAGTAAATAGATAATTATATGAATTGTGAATAAAGATATAGCTATTAATCTACACCGTCATCGATGAAGAAAGTGTGTGTTAATCATTGAAATTAAAAGAATTTTTGGGTCGGTTGAATGTTGTAAAATATTGCAGTCCGAAATAAAAGTTCTAAAGGTTTGTTCAAACTAGGCTAAATATAATAATATTTACACCTGGTAACATTTATCTAAAATAATTACCAGGTTTTATGAAACATTTCGAATAGCAATCCCATATACAAAGAAACTTTCTCTTTCAGGCTCATATGGTATTTTACGACAGTAAATTTGACAACATTGCAAAGGCTAAATCTGCCAAGGATGGTTTGGTGGTCATCGGGGTGATGTTGAAGGTACACGTAATTCTCAGAAACGTAATATTCTATTTTGAGCTGAATTCACAGAAAATGTAAACCAATAACTTGAATAGGTCGTAAATTTTAATTTTTTTTAACGTTCAGCATTAATCTCATCTACAAAAGCCGGATAGGCTCATTTTTGAAAGGAAGGAAAAAACCTCTAAAGTGAATATTTCGTTATAACGAGTTTGGCATCTCGTTTTAACGAATTATTTATCCTCCTAGGCACCTGATCCCACCTCTGGTGTGTCCAGGGGTCCGTGTTTGCCCAACTATCTATTTTGTATTGCTTATAGGAGTTATAAGATTGATCACAGTTCGTTATCTTCACCTTGCATTTATCTCGTTATAACGAGATAATTGTTGCTAAATCTTTATAACGATATATCTTATGGAAACTTTGTAAGGCCTTCTCTTGTTCCCGAAATTTAACAATATTTTTACAAAAGAAACTGTGAATGTTTTCTTAATCTAGAAATTTAGAAGTCAAAAACACACATCAATTTCGTAGTGGTTTGTAAAAATACATATATATTGTAAAATGAAAGGTGAAGATAACGAACAGTGATCCATCTTATAACTCCTACAAGCAATACAAAATAGATAGTTGGGCAAACACGGACCCCTGGACATACAAGAGGTGGGACCAGGTGCCTTCGAGAAGTAAGCGTCCCCCTGTCGACCTGTCACACGCCGCGAGCCCTATATCTTGATCAGGTAAACGGAGTTATCCGTAGTCAAAATCAGTGTGCCAAGAACGGTCTAACAAACGGTATGAAACACGTCAGACAACCTTTGACCTAGTGATAGGTTGTATTGGCAAACTAGATCGTTATAACGATCATAGAATATGCGAAATATTGACATTAAACGAGACTATTGAAACCCCAGCACCATGAACTTGTTTGTCAGTAGCCTGACTCGATTTAAAAACTGATCATACACAAAACAAGCTCTTGCGTATCGAATCTGTCGAGATATATGAATACCTTATGCAGGTGGTAATGGGATATTGCTACATAAATATGGGAAGTTAAAGATGGAGAAGCTGAAATCATCCCTTTTGTCATCCAGTTGAATTGTTAGTTTGCCTTTAATATCTGCTTTCAATAAAATATCCAAGTATGAAACAGAAGTGGACGACCCTGTGGTGTCTTTTATTTCGAGTTCACAGGGATATATTGAATCAACCTATAAATGAAAGTTATTGTTGTTTATAGATAAAACGTCGTCGATAAATTCAAATGTCAAATTGAAGGCCAGAGCAAGAGATTTTTGCTTTTCATTTAGAAGTTTTTGAATAAATTCTGCTTCATAAAAATATAAAAACAGGCCAGCTAACAAAGGAACACAATTTGTGCCCATGGGAATTCCAACAGACTGTTAGAAGACCTGATCACCAAACACCACGAAGATATTGTCAATGAGGAACTCGAAGATTTTTTTAATTTCAACTTGGGAGTCCCTATTTGTGGAATCAGAGTTGTGTTTAACAAAGTGATTGGATGACTGATCACTAGATATAACGAATATTTCCGTTTTCCATTTTTGTTGAAGAAGCAACTGTCTATGATGTCAAAAAGTCTAGTTTTTAATTTATCGTGAGGAACGGTCGTGTAAAGTGCTGAAAATTCATACGTTTTGATGTTGTAGATTTGAGAAAAGTTTTGTGATTTCAAGTTTACTAAAATTTCTTTAGAATTTGTTAGGATCCACATTTGATTGACTTCTGGGATATGTAGTCGGACAGTACGTTTGAAATTTCTCCTTCACAGTTGTTAATATTATCGTGAGGAGCAAAGATAGAACACTTAAATGATCAAAGTATATCAATTTGCAGATGTTTGTAAATTTATATAATATATAACTTACGTGTGATATGTGAATACTTTTTTTCGTGATGTTTAACAACAGAAATAAATCCAAGCTTCTGTTAGCTTTGTCAGCCCGCATTTACATTTCTAAAAGAAATAAATTACGGCATTAAATCAAAATGAAGTACATTTAGTAATATTTTTCTGTGCTAGACAGATATCTGTCTGCCACCTCAAATATCTTCACGAATGATTGTTTCATTTATTGGGGAAACTGGCATTACAGGCTCGCAGCCCTGTTTTTCAAAGTAAGGAAGGAGAGAGTTTTATGAAAAGTTGATTTCACTATCATCCATAATTCTTGACAAGCAAAGAAAAAATCAATAAAATTCTAAACCTCAGTAAACCCAAACTATAAAATCCTAGAGAAGCACTCACAAATAATGATTAAAAGACGATTGATAATCAAACTTCACAATCTTTAATCGGAATGGGGGCGGGGTGTATGTTAGCAAGTGTTTGTTCTTTTAAACTGGTTCAATTCATTGGGTTAAATGCTGTCTGATGTGTTTCATACCGATTGTTAGGCCGTTCTTTACATACTACTTGTGACTGCGGATTAAGACTCGATAATGGGGGATAACCCAATATATCTTACTTAAGATTGCAAAGAAAGTTTTTCGATGCAAAAAATAACGGAAAATGTACGCTGTCAAATTAGGGAAAGCCCTCTAGTTCTACATACATGTACTTGTATTAGTAGCATAAATATATCTATTTGTACGCTAAAATCATCTGTACCGAGACTGCTTTATGTGATGCTCAAATATCGAGTAAGTTCGAAAATTTCGTCAAACCATTGTGGTACAGTGTATTTTAAAACGATGAAATTTAAATTTATTTTTCAAAATGGACAATCAGTATTTTTGTTGAATGTTTAGATTTTGCAAAGAACAGGTCCTTAAAATTAACTCGTTATAACGAGATACTAACTCGATACAACGAGATGATTAACTTGTTATAACGAGTTGAGGTATTTTTTGTAACTTTTGTCAAAAATCAGTCCAGTCGGCTTTCGTACTCACCAGTATTACAATAACAGAGAAAAATAGTAATTTGATGTAAATAATCAGGCCAAAAGGAAGTATGGGGACGGAGATGACGAATACGATGATGACGGCGAGAGAGAAAGGGAGGGAAATGAGGTATGCAAAATTATGCGAGATTGTCGAATTTCTTTTTAATTGATAGAATATTCCGATACATTTCTGAGATTGCTTCTAATGCAGACAAAGTAAAATACAATATCGAATGCTATTGAAATCAAATGCATCAATATATTATCTGAATTATGTTTTTATGAATTGATGTCAACCAATCACAACGTCTTTTTACTATGTTTTGTAGAAACGCAAGCATAAAAGTATCTGCAGATATAGGGTCTTCCGATATTACTTGAAAAAATGTTACAAATGGGTAATGTATAGCTTTTGATAGTACATATAAATCTGGTACATGAATTTAATATGACCAAGTGTATATATTGAAATTTATACATCTTCTCTTGAAAGTATAGGTAATTTGAAATCGAAACAAACTTTCATTGGTTATAAACTTTTGATGATTTTACTCTATATTCAGCGCAGGCATTGTAGAGTGAGATTTGCTAGAACACTGAGTTTCATAATGGAGAAATATTACAAAAAGGTCAGAGAGCATAAACCTTCGCCTTCCCCAGATCCTGAACCTACTTTCCCAAAAGGTACTTGTATAATAAAGGAATGAAATGATGGAACACATAAGATCAAAATGTTGTTTGCTTTGGACAAGTTCAACATCTTGATCTGTTGCCTTTTATCCCTGTGAATAACTCCATTTTGTATTTAGTTTATTCAGGAAATGAACATATTGCATAGTGTACAATAACATATTTACCTGAATGTTTGTAGACCTGAAATGTGGAAAACGGCCAAGCCAAGACACTATCGAAAACAAATGTATGAAGAAGGAAAGCGAAAACAGCGACGCTGTCAGTGTATCTTATGGGATCTCCCCGCTAGATGTCCTCCCGTTTGACAAGAGATTCTACACCTATGCGGGATCTTTAACCACGCCCCCATGTTACGAAACAGTCCAATGGATAGTTTTCAAATGCCCAATCATGGTGTCTCGCGGAGTAAGTGATACCAAATTTATGCATGAATGATACCCACAATGCCCTATCGCTAAACTCGGGAAGAAATCAAACGACTTGTAATAAGCTTATGAAAATAATTACATTTTTCATATTCAGGCATTTGAGGCATTGCGACATGTTGAAGACTCGCACGAGGAACCACTGCATACTCTGGGTGTACGGAGACCACTACAGGTAACAAATCTACTATTATAGTCCATTACTAATGTAGAATCAAAATAAAACCTGTACATGAGAAATATGTTCTTGGCACACTGATTTTGACTGCGGATAACTCCGTTTACCTGAACAGAATATAGGGCTCGCGGCGTGTGACCGGTCGACAGGGGGGTGCTTACTCCTCCTAGGCACATGATCCCACCTCTGGTGTATCCAGAGGTCCGTGTTTGCCCAACTATCTATTTTGTATTGCTTGTAGGAGTTATGAGATGGATCACTGTTCGTTATCTTCACCTTTCATGAATATTCATTTCTAGATTAGTGTAGGATAGAATACAACCAGATGCTGTTTACTGAAAAGATACATTCATCCTCATGAGTCGAGTAGCTCAGGATATATGATATATCATGTCCCTATAGTTTACTACGCACCCCAACTCTGCACATTCCTATAATAAGGAAATAAATATATGTATATGCGAAACATATTTTCTTTCTTTCTTTTTCAGAGAAATAAACGTCAGTTTGTGTATAAGAACTTTTGAAGACGTGATAAACAGTTATATATGAAAACATCAGATTACGCCAATGCACAGAAATATTGTGATTAATAAAACAGTACCAGCTCATCAGTGCGTTTTTCATTATGATACTCAGCATATGTTAATATCTCCCACAGAATGGGGAAGTCACAATTCAATATCATGTGGCAATTCAATATCCCACAGACCTTGAGTCGACGGAAAACATCAACAAAATTAGTAACGAACGTGTTAAAATGCGAAGTTGTCACCCGCTCTGTCAACCGTAACACTACTCATACATCTACCACTCCTAATGTCATGTAGAAATAGGAGTTTGAGAGAAATACAAGAAAATGACCCCGATATTAGGAAAGTCATAATGTGAGTAAAACCCAAGCATAACTCTTTATGGGAAAATGTATCAAATTTGAGTGAGGCTTGCAAATCTTGGGTTAGATTTGATTCCCTCCTATAGAAAGATGATACGTTTGATCATAAATGGGAACATATAACCCCAAAATTGCATGTAGTTCTTCCTGTTTCATTTCCAAAGACGTTTTGTTAGAAATCCACATTGTTTTTACTGGGGACATCTAGGTTATAAAAATAATTGTGGTATAAAATACCTTTACATCAGACATTACTGTCAAACATATGACATTTGTGCTTCATGGGAATCCCCAAATATGTTGCATAAAGTTCCATTACAAATTCATAATGTTGGGGTACCAATGGAACGTTGGACACTAGATAAGATTGGGATCACTTCCTATCACCCTCACGAAAACTTAATTTCTGTTGGTTCTTTGGGACTATTTCACAAAATGGATTGATGATTATCGGTCACCTGAGTACTAGTAAAAAGTATCACTACTCCCAAGGGCTATGAAATCTAGAAAAAAATTCCTATTCTGAATATCTAAGCTAAATTCTTATCTTCATCAACAGTATAAAACAAGATGTGTTCTTAAAACTTTAATACTCTCAAAAGTGCATACACCGATGAAAGGCTTTACATAATATAATAGGTATTAACATTAAAACATCAAAAGATATGACTAATTTGGACCCATCCTAGAGTTAAGATCCTGAGTTGTGAAATTCACTATTTTTTGTGTATCCTTTAATGCAATTCCTAAGTATGCATTTAGATTTTATACAGTATCAGCAAACTTACACATAAATACTACACACTAAGTTTGGCCCCACCCTAATACGAAAACCCCTTCCCCCGGGATCATCAAATTTACAATATTGGTGAAGGACTACATGCTCTTTCTAAATATCTATTTAATTTCAATTTAGTATCAATAACACTAAAGAAGATGTTATTTAAGTGTTTACATATAAACACTATATGATAAGTTTGGTCCCGCCCTTGGATCAGAACCCCTACCTATCCCGTGGGGAACCGGGTTAAAATAAGTCCTCAGTACCCCCTTGCTTGTCGTAAGAGGCGATTAAATGGGGCGGTCCTTCGGATGAGACCGCAAAAACCGAGGCCCTGTGTCACAGGAGATGTGGCACGATAAAGACCCCTCCCTGCTCAAAGGCCATAAGCGCCGAGCATAGGCCTAAATTTTGAAGCCCTTCACCGGCAGTGGTGACGTCTCCATATGAGTGAAATATTCTCGAGTGGGACGTAAAACAATATACAATCAATCAATCAGAACGCATACCCGGGGATTATGAAATTTACAATTATGGTAGAGGTCTTTCTTCTCTACATCACTATGTATTTAATTTTTCTTAAACATGTGCGGTTATGGAGAAGATTTTTGAAAATTGATCAATTTTGGGCAGTTTTTGCCCCGCCCATAGGGTCCCAGGGGTGCAGGAATCCTCAAATTTACAATGTATGTCACCCTTGTTCCAAAGATGCTTCATACCAAATTTGACAAGAATTGGAATGATAGTTACAGTCTCGTTTAAAGCCAGCATTTCGCAAATTCATTGGGTGAATGCTGATCAATCTCATAACTCCTTTAAGCAATACAAAATAGATAGTTGGACAATCACGGACCCCTGGACACACCAGAGGTGGGATCAGGTGCCTAGGAGGAGTAAGCATCCACTGTCGATAAGTTGTAGGATGATATGTTGTATTGGCATAATAAATCATTATAACGACTATAGAGTTTGCGACATGGTGACTTGACTTTAAACAAGGCTGTTAAAACGAAACCTTTGTAACACCAACTTGTTTGTCAGTAGCCTGCCTCGATTTAAAAACTGATACACAGAACAAGCTATATATTATATAGTTATTATGATAAACTTTTATACGAAAACCTTAAATAATAAATTTCTTGTATTGTATTTCTAACGGATATACAGACTTGGGAGACCCACAAGTTACAATTATCTAGCAAAGTATAAAAAATGTTTATAATGTAACAGTTGTTGATATAGTTTTATATATTCTGCTAGCCGTTGCTAGAATAGGTCCTCGGTACCCCTTTGTTTGTCGTAAGAGGTCACTAGATGGGGAGTTCATTCGGATGCGACCGCAAAAACCGAGGCCATTGTTACAGCATGTGTGGCACGATACAGATCCCTCCCTGCTCAAAGGCCGTAAGCGCCGAACATAGACCTAAATGTTACAGCCTTTCACCGGCAATGGTGACGTCCTCATATGAGTGAAATATTCTCGAGAGGGACGTTAAACAATACGCAATCAATCAATCCAGAAATGGAACGTCTTTTTATTGAATTATTTTGTATTAGTTGAGATATTGATTCTTATTTATACATGTATTTCTCTATCTCCGCATTTGACGGTCTCCCCAAGATCTCTCGCTTCTAAAATTTAAACTCTCCGAGAACTCTTCTGACTTTATCAAAAGCTATTTCTCCAACACAAACCAATGTGGTAAACTTGGAAACCACACAATTAATTTTAAAATTATATACATGTATAAAGGTGTCTCTAGGGGATCCATCATGGGACCAACCCTCTTTAACATTTTTCTTAATGGTATCTTTCTTTTTGGTAAACAAATCTATTCCTTATAACTATGCAGAAGGCAATACGCTGACTGCATCTGGTCATAAAAATGAGAACACCATTGATGATCCCTAATGACTGCAATAGCCTCAACGAATAATTTCGACAGACCAAAATACATGGAAATCTACCCCTAAAAAAAAATCAAAAAAAAAAAATTTAAAAAAAAATAAAAATCAGGGAATAGTCACTGGCAAAAAACCACACGACAACATACTAAACCGCAGTCTTAGGAACATTTTCATTGCCTTTGAAGCTGAAGTAAAGCTACTGGGAGTCACTTTGGATTTCAGTAATCTTGATAATCAAATTGCATAATTGACATCTTGGCATGTTTTGAACCTTCCGTTTGGTAAAGCGTTATCCAGGCTAGTCCTCACTACCATGCCCTTCACGTTTTCGGTGCGTATGAGGGATGCCATATGAGTTTTTATGAAAACACCAGCCATTCATTTATTGGCATACATGATGGGCAGACGATTTCTTAGAATACTGGTGAGATTTTTAGGTGGGATGGTAAGTAGTGACTGGTGGAATCCTGTCATTCTTAGGTTTTTCTTTGTACTGGAGAAAGGACTGTCGAAACTGTTGTGACGTCTCGTCAATTGCGGACTGTACATTGCAAGCATCATATCCTGTTCGTCGATACGTTTTAAGAATCTGTCCTTGCTGTTGGAAAGTAGTAGAAGTAGAGCAGAGGCGACGGATTCGGGTGGCTAAACCCTCAGAAACACCTTTGAAAATATGGGGTGGATGACAGCTGGATGGCATAACGTACAAATAAGACTCGTTGGTCTTTGTATGGTTGATTGATTGAATATTGTTTAACGTCCCTCTCGAGAATCTTTAACTCATATGGAGATGTCACTATTGCCGGTGAAGGGCTGCAAAATTTATATCTATGCTCGGCGCTTATGGTCTTTGAGAATCTCATTATAACGATCATGTAATTTGCGAAATGCTGATTGAAACCCCTGTAACACCAACTTATTTATCAGTGGCTTGCCTCGATTTAAAAACTTCTCATACGCAGAACAGGCTCTCGCGTATCAAAGCAGTTGAGTGACATAAACACCACATGAGGGTGATAATAGAATATTGCTACATAAATATGGAAAAATGATAATGGGGAAGCTTAAGTTATCCATTTTGTCATAAAGTTGAGTTGTCAGTTTGTCGTTAACATTTATGTGCTGTAAAATATCCAAATATGAAACAGATATGGAAGACTCAGTGGTGTCGTTTACTTCAAGTTAACTGGGATATATTGAATCGACATATGAATGAAAATGAGCGTCACTAATAGATAAAACATGTCTATTTGAAAGGGTTTCTACACAGCTTAACTGTTTAAAGCGCCTTTGAAATTTTTAACCCATCTGAATAGACTTACCATTTGCGTTTGAGTTTGAGATGAGACAATCTTCACTCAGTTTTACGAGGAAGTTGTTGAAAAAGCAAAACAGATGAACATCGATGATCCTGTTCTTTCTAGAAAACGCAAAATTCCTCGTAAACTTGATGATGGGACAGCAGCACATACTTTTTCATCGTGTGCAGATATGTATAGGAAAGATTTCTACGAGGCATTAGATCTGCTTTTAGCTGGCATAAAATCTAGGTTACAAAGCTTATCTTGAAAAGTTAATCTTGAAAACCTCGTAATTAAGGCTTGCACAGGTCAAACGTTTGAAGAAGAATTAAATTTTGTCACGACCCTATATGATACAGATTTGAAGCCAAAGGATCTTCACTGCCAGCTTATAATGTTAAAGACTGTTTTGCCAAAAGACTAAGCCAGATTTACCAAGTGTGGTTGAATTTTTCAGACATTCAAATGAAAAAAGTCTGTTTGCCGAGATCCTCAAAATTCTCAATCTAATTTTGGTACTTCCTGCAACTAACGCTACCAATGAGCGTTCATTCAGCGCCTTGAAAAGATTGAAAACATCACTGAGATCAACAATGAGCCAAATACGAACAAACAATTTGCTTTTATTGCATGTTCATAAAAATGAGACTGATGAATTGAATCCAGAAAAAATAGTTGAGGAGTTCGTAAGTGAAAGTGAACAAAGACTGGCGATTTTTGGAAAGTTTACCGAGTACTAAATACCTTATGACTCAGAAATGATTGATAACAAAATGATAAAGATATAAACAACCAAAAAAAAAAAAAAGATAACAAAAAAATCCTTAACACCCCCCCTCCAAAACAAACAAAACTTAAAATTAAACTTGAGGGGTTTTCTGGGAAACTAATTAGATTCTATGTACATAATTAGATTTATGTACATGACGTACACCTCAATGCTTGCACACATTTATGCAGTTATCTTTTTACTAATGGTTTTCTCGATATCACTTTTTTGTCGTAAATTACTTTGGTGTGGTGCCCCCCCCCCCCCAAATGAAATTGCTTCCCACAGGCCTGTATTTATAGATGTGTGCCTGAAAAATTATATTCGTGAATAACCATCGTATACTTTCTGACAAATAAATTGTTGTCTTATAAGAATATAGAATTTTACACTCGCACTAAATACGTCACTGATGTACGTACGTAAATATTGTCGTCTGCTGTTACATGGGGGGTAAAGTTTTTCTTCGTTTATTGATTTCAACATTTATTAACATCTTTTACTACATAATTCCCTTTTGCCTGAAAAGGGGAAGGGACACTACTTTATTGTATCAATATAGAAAAAATAACCTTGCTAGGAAAAGGTTGACAGGATACCCTTGATACTACTTGCCTTTATATAGGTTCCTGCATGATTAAATATTGTATTGTGTTTCAAGAGAACTGGCATATATCTTTATTGTATAATTCGTTTATTGATTTCAACATTTATTAACATCTTTTACTACATAATTCCCTTTTGCCTGAAAAGGGGAAGGGACACTAATTTATTGTATCAATATAGAAAAAATAACCTTGCTAGGAAAAGGTTGACAGGATACCCTTGATACTACTTGCCTTTATATAGGTTCCTGCATGATTAAATATTGTATTGTGTTTCAAGAGAACTGGCATATATCTTTATTGTATAATTATATAAAAGTGACACATGGCCTTGATAAGAATGATTGTAACACTCATATCCTGTGCTTATTTCAGAAACTATAACTTACATTTGTTGTGTAGTGAGCCATTTTAAGTCAATAAAAACATCAATTTATGGTATATTACTTTTTTTCATAGATACAAAGTTACGAAACCTGCTGAAGCAGAATCATTTGCTTCAAACGTACATGTAGGAACCGAAGTTGATACTGCTACCAATATATCTGTACCAGACAACAATGATACAGCATCAAACCCTCAACATTTAAAAAGGTACAGTGTACGATACAAGTATTGTCAATACCAGATATTAGTACATCAAACCAGGAAGTTACAGTGGTTGTTAAGTTTAGTGTCAGGTGGTTTTCTGTATTTTCTTCATTCTCATTTCAGTGTTATCTAAATTTATATGCACACCAAATTTTATAATGGTATTGTTTTTGTTCTGACAGCTTCCCTTGAAGACTAGGATGTTGTAAACTTGCAGTGAGAAATATACCTGCATAATTAAAGGAAACCATCCATGACAATTGGGAACATCATAATTGAAAGACCCTGGAAAGGTATGTTTTAGCGGTTCTTTAAGGAAAAATGAACAATTGCACTTTCTATACACTGACTAGTTATCAGATTTCACAATATTCAATTACCTAGTAGTTTTTTTTTTTTTGGGGGGGGGGGGTATAAATGTTGCTGTATACACCATTTTCTGTGAATATTTTTTAATATATTCATGAAATTTTGTTTGAAGGGATCATGAACACTGTTGGGAGTGTCCATTCAACTGAAATATTAAAGCCAGAAGAATTGAAGATTGCAATGGATGCAACAGAAGAGACCTAATATGAGCAAATTGAATAGTCAGTCTTTCGCTTACAGTAATTACAAGAGTCGCCACAAAGGAAAGACTTTAATGTGTATTACACCTAATGCAGCTCATTTCCAATTGTGTATGCTGGATACAAATCTGATTTGGCAATTGTGAACCATTGTGGCATTTGAGAGAAGTTGCAAGTTGGTGATATATTCCTGGCGGACAAAGGATTTTGTATATTTGACAAACTTCCAAATGACATGACATTTAATATCCCATTCTTTCTTACAAATAAATCCCACTTCTCAAAAGAGGATCACAACTTTGCTATAAAATTTTCAGATGCAGAATCCATGTTGAATGGGAAAATGAGAGAATATTTTTTTTTTTAAAAATTCCTCAGCTATATTCTGTCATAGTATAGATATTGATCTGACAAAATATTTCAGCTTTGTGTGGCCCATGTGGTTTTGTAGGTTCCCCTTTTGAAGGAGATTGCAGATAAATCCTACAAATTTATTAGATTAATTGCATGTATATATATGCTCATACCTGCCACATTGAATTTTTAAAGTTAAAAGTAATGAATACCATATATATGCAATATAACTTTTCTACATATTTATATAAATATAAAGCCTTTTATATTCATATGAAGCCTTTTGGAACGTCTCCATCAGAATGAAATATTCTCGAGAGGGACGTTAAACAATTTACAATCAAACATAAAGCCTTTTGTTCTCCTGAAGGTTTTCAAATCTGCATTATTAAAAAAGAAGTAAAATCCATTGTTTTTAGTGAATGCATGTAATTCAATGATTTTCGTAAAGCTGGACACTGTGTCTATACAAATTTTTGTTCATCTAAAATAAGAAAAACTCTGTCTATAATGTTTATTCAATAAATATACATGTAATTACATAACTTTGATAGATGCACCACTGATATCATAATAAAATATATGTACATGTGGTTATGTGTGTGTGTTCTAGACTGCAAAAATACTTCATTATTATAATTAAACTCTATCACGCTTAAAAAGTTGACCATAATACATCTTTGTCAATGTATTTGAGTGTCACTAGGAATCCACACTAGCAAATCACAGCATTGGGTGTCTTTCAGGTGTTGTTGTCCTTGAATCTGATGCCAATATTCATATTTTGTTTTAATGGGCAGCGAACCATCTCTTACATCACATTCTAAAATGGCAATTGTCATTACATGTATTGATAAAATATACATGATTTACAAGTGGTCGGATTAGTGGTGAAAGTATTATACTGCAATATGCATACTTCTTTTGACATAGATGTACTGCAGTATTCAAAACTTGATGCAAGTAAAGTTTATAAAGAACATTAGCAGTTCAATATCACAATGAAGTCTAAGTAGTATTTGTATTTCATTCATAAAATGTTACTTTAAAGTTATAATAAACTTGGATACATCCATAATAATATATATGAATACATATATGTACAGCTAATGTACATGTATTAGGTACACATAATTGTTCAATCTATAATGCTGACTTACCAAGAGGGATATCCCAACATTTGCACAGGCCTCTTTAATTGTCATTGTTCGAGCTGAAAATGGGCACTTAGCCTCAATTAAGAATTTCAGGGGTTGCTGAAAATGGCCTACTGCCCTTCGGAATGAGGATGCAGTTAATTCCTCCATTGTTGTTGTGACCTTTGACTGTGCCGACTTTGGATGTTTTATCCAACTACTGGCGTATTTTACATTGAACAGTTATATTTGCCTTCTTATATCTGAAAAATTCCAATATATCTACATGTAAAAATTTTATTTTCACAGTTTGAACCCATTTATTACTTACTTTGGGTATAGATAAGTTTATTCCAATTTGGGCCCAGAGGGCATAACAGCAAGACAGTTTATAAAGAAAGAAATTTCTAAAAAGAAAGAAAGTTTACAACATATAATCTTATAATTATTATAATCATAATAAATATAGATCCAAACATGTATTGACAATATTTTATCTTTAAATTGTGTACCTGCCTTTGAAAATTTGCTGCCATATGAAGATCGACACTTATACTGCCCCACTATGGGCATACTGGCATCAGACATCCACATTAATGATGACTGCACAATACACAACACCTTTATCCTCAGATTCAAGGCATATCTATAAAATAATTTTCAAATATTAAACAATCAACCCATCTGTGATGTAACTGATATAGATATTTACATTTAATGAGCTTTGTTTATTGAATATGTATACAACTGTACACTGCAGGTACGTACATGTAGTATCGTTGCCCCCCCCCCCCCCCCCCTTCTGATCGTACATTCGTATAAACACAAAGCAAGTTTTATGCATAATCCGTTTTTATTTTCAATTGGAATGATTTGAGAATATAAAAACGTATCGTACATCTCATTACGCTTTTACCAACCTGCTCTTTATCTGCAAGACGTACCCTCGTCGATGCTTGTACACTGGCAGTTATTACACGTAATTCGTCAAACACGAAGCGAAGAATCCTCGACCACTCCACTAATGCTTCAATTCCCATGTTTATCTCGTTAAAACCTCCACATACTCGATTGATAACGCTATATCTATGTATACCACTCTCTACACAGTGCAATCTGAGATGTTGATGTACCCGGAAGTTAATAATCTCGCTAATTCTCGGCAATCACATGACGAGACTTACAGACCCTATTGTGATGTTTTTAGGGACAGGGGGGTATTCATTATTAATGGTAATTTTACAAAGAAAATAGATTATAATGCATTACAACAAATCACGGCAGTATTATCCAGGCACATCATAGCGTCCCTTATCAAGGGGAGGGGGGGGGGGGTGTCATGTATTGTGTATTCGACAGTCAGTCGACTGTTATCCGGATTTATATTGTTTATGTTGTTGGTTCTAAAAGTAGAATAAAGCAGTTTGAGTTCCGGTTATTATGGCGTCTGCTTGACGAACACGACATGGTGTCAGAATGTGAAAAAAAATCACGTCTACGATAAGCCATCGAAAGTTATTTCGTGAATATTCTTTGACATAAACACTCAAAGAAAACAGATGGAGTCTCTTACTGGTGCTACGCCAAAGGTGGACTGGGAAAGTGGTGACCTGCCGGGAACATGGAAAAAATTCAAAGCACACACGGAATTTATGTTCAATGGACCACTGAAAGATAAAACAGAGGAAGAAAAATGCAGTTACCTCATGATCTGGGTTGGCGAAAAAGGTAGGGATATCTACAGCACTTGGCACATTACTAATGAGGAACGAAAGAAATTAGAAACGTACTACACAAAATTCCAGGCCTACTTTCAACCGAAAAGTAACAAAATATTCTCACGCTACAAATTCAACTGTAGGACACAGCAAGAAAATGAAACATGTGAGGAATTCTTAACAGCATTGAAAGTTCTAGTTAAGGACTGTGGTTACGCTAATTCAGAAGAAATGCTGAGAGATAGGATAGTGTTCGGAGTGCGTTCAGCGAAAATTAGAGAAAAACTGATTACTACCGGAAGTGATTTGTCATTAAATCAAGCAATAGACATAGCGAATTTATATGAACTCTCTAGAGCTCAACTGAAAACTATGAGTGAGGACAGTAAAGGCGACCTCGTAGGAAACGAAGTGAACCGTATCACAACAAACTACAAAGGAAAGCAGTCAGATTTTCCGAAATGCAGACAGTGTGGAAATAGGAAACACGAAGCCGGAGAAAGGTGTGTCGCAATTGGGAAAACATGTTCTAGTTGTGGTAAGAGAAACCATTTTGCGCGAGTATGTGAATCTAGTGTGAAAACAAAGCGAAGTGAACCAGGTGCTTTCAGAGGAAATTCGCGTGGGAAATATTATGGAAAGCAATCAAGGAGACAAAAGAATCGTCCAGTGAATATGATTCAAGAAACTGATTCTGATGACAATGACTTAGATGATGGAAATTATTTTTTCATGGGAATGATTGATGCTGATATCAACACGATAGAAAATTGGACTACGTCATTGAGAGTAGGAGACACAGATGTACAGTTTCTCATGGACACAGGTGCAAAGTGTAACGTGATTACCAGAGACACTTATCGAAGGCTTAAAATCACAACAGCACTGGAGAAAGCGGAGGCGTTACTGAAATCATATTCAGGACACAAAATCACAGCTGATGGTATGCTCACCATTCCACTGAAATGCAATGGTCAAACTCATTCTATGAAATTCTACATAGTCGACAGAAATGCGCCAAACATCTTGGGAGCAGATGCTTGTCACAAACTGGACTTGGTGAGACCGATGAACGCTATTTCGTCGAAAACTGAAATCGTCAAGGACAACCTTCAGACCACAGGAAGTGACATTTTGAGTGAACCTCAATATGCAGAACTATTTGAAGGATTGGGATGCCTACCCGGGAAGTATTCCATTAAGTTAGATCCATCGGTTACGCCTACTATACACCCACCTCGCAAGGTACCGATTTCGCTGAAGGACAAAGTGTACGAAGAACTCCAGAGAATGGAAGAACTGGGAGTTATCGAACGTCAAACAGAACCTACACCATGGGTAAACAGCATGACAGTTGTGAACAAAGGATCCAAAATTCGAATCTGTATTGACCCTCGAGATCTAAACAATGCCATACAGCGTGAACACTTCCCGTTGAAAACCGTTGAGGATGTGATCGAGAACATGTCTCAAGCAAAGTACTTCACAAAGCTGGATGCCGTAAGTGGTTTTTGGCAAATCCAACTAGATGAGCAAAGTTCCAGACTTTGTACATTCAACTCACCATTTGGACGTTTCCGATTTAAGCGGATGCCCTTTGGTATTAAGTCAGCGTCCGAGGTATTCCAGAAAATCATGTCACAAATGCTGGAAGATATTTCCGGTGCGGAAGTCATCATTGATGATATTTTAGTATGGGGATCTTCGATTGAAGAGCACGATCAGCGTTTACGCAGAGTGTTGCAACGCGCTAAAGAGTACAACCTGAAACTCAGCAAACAAAAGTGTGAGGTACGAAAAACTGAAGTGAAGTATGTAGGACAAGTACTCACCCAGAAAGGAGTAAAACCGGATCCAGAAAAAGTCCGTGCCATCTCCATGATGCAGAAACCAGAAAATCGACAGGAACTATTAACATTCTTAGGACTTGTTCAGTACCTTGGAAAATTTCTTCCGAGACTATCAGATGTCAGTGCTCCACTACGGAAGTTGACTGAAACAGCAGCAGGATCTGAATGGAACTGGAACAAGGAACAGGAAGTCAGTTTCAAAACCATTAAGGCAATGATTATAGAAGCTCCAGTTTTGGCATACTATGACCCAAAACAACCATTGACGCTCTCTGTGGACGCTAGTTCTAAAGGACTTGGTGCTACTATCTTACAGCAGGGTAGACCCATCGCGTACGCCTCAAGAGCACTCACAGCGGCCCAAAGGAACTACGCACAAATAGAGAAGGAAGCCTTAGCAGTGGTATTTGGATGTCATAAGTTTCACCATTACATCTATGGAAGACAGATAACTGTGGAATCAGATCATAAACCATTGGAGTCAATATTTCGTAAACCGCTCTTAGCAGCTCCTATGCGTTTACAAAGACTACTTCTTGCAGTCCAGAAATATGACTTAAAGATAGAATACAAACCTGGGAAACTCATGTTTATCGCTGATGCTTTGAGTCGCCACTACCTAGATGAAACTACAGAAGAACTGGTACCCGAAGTTGATGTCAATAGCATCACGCTTAACCAACATCTACCAATGTCGAAAGACCGCTATACCGAATTTCAACAAGAAACACTACGTGATTCTACTTTGCAACAGCTTCTACACACAGTATTGTCAGGTTGGCCTGAAGCCAAGCAAAACTTGCAATCGACTCTTATTCCGTATTGGTCATTTCGTGATGAGATATCACATGTGGATGGACTACTGTTCAAAGGCAGTAAACTCTTGATTCCGAAGTCGATGCAACAGAAAATGTTGGACTTAGTGCATGAATCACATCTCGGAATAGTGAAATGCAAGAGCCGAGCGCGAGAGTGTATGTACTGGCCAGGTATGGCAGCACAGATTGAGGACAAAGTTTCAAAGTGTCATATTTGTGCAGAAGTACAGAATTCAAATCCTAAGGAACCAATGATATGTACAGAGTTGCCGGACCGTCCATGGTCCAAGATCGCGTCCGACATATTTGCATACCAGCAAAATCATTACATAATTGCGGTCGATTACTACTCTAAGTGGCCGGAGATCAAGATTCTAAAGGACTTGTCATCATGTCAAGTTGTGAACTCGCTCAAAAGCATGTATTCAAAATATGGAATCCCGGATGAACTAGTATCCGACAATGGTCCGCAGTATACAAGCAAGGAGTTCAAGGATTTCACAAAGGAATATGGATTCACCCACACCACATCAAGTCCGTTGTATCCAAAATCAAATGGACAAGCGGAGAGGATGGTACAAACCGTCAAACGGATTCTCAAGAAAAACAAAGATCCGTACATAGCACTAATGGATTACCGTAACACGGAAATTCAAGGACTAGGAAAATCACCAGCACAGATGTTTCTAGGACGTCGTCTGAAAACAAAATTACCGACAACGGCAAAACTTTTGCGTTCCATGAACAATGACACTCATGAGAAATTGAAATCTAGACAGCTAAACTTTAAAAGATTTCACGACAGGAATGCAACCAAGAACCTACCAGATCTGCAAGCAGGAGACCGTGTAATGTTGAAAGTACAAAATTCGTGGAAACATGCCAACATCGAGTCAAAACATCACCAACCGAAATCGTTTATCGTGTCATGTGAAGGAAAGCAATACCGTCGCAACCGAAGCAGTATGAAACAAACAAAATCGATTAAAGAAACATCCGAAGTCGAAGGATTTGACTTTCAGCTTCCCGACAGTGTTTCTCAACAGATTCCAGGAACTACTCGTCCGAACAGCGACAATGCTAGTGAACATCCGAACTGTGACCGCGAAACCGAACAAGCTCGATGTACCCGTCCAAAACAAACTCTATCGTTTCCAACTCCACCGCAAGAACTGAACAAAACGCGATCGGGACGTACTATCAAAGCTCCTGGCAAATACGCAGACTATGTTATGCAGACAGTTTAATGTGAATTATCATTTCTTGTGAAACGGGCATAATTGTCATGGACATTCTTAAATGTCATGTAGTTCATTTGCAGCTTTCTTGTATGTGTTAAGTGACTTATTGATTCAGAACTTTTTCATTACTTGTATTGAGTTTACTTGATTTCTTTGAATTTGAAAAGAGAGGATGTCATGTATTGTGTATTCGACAGTCAGTCGACTGTTATCCGGATTTATATTGTTTATGTTGTTGGTTCTAAAAGTAGAATAAAGCAGTTTGAGTTCCGGTTATTATGGCGTCTGCTTGACGAACACGACAGGGGGTACAAAATATAAATATTGACAACTACTACGATCTATACAGATACTATTTTTAAAAAGGAAATTTTACCAAAAAAAAGGGGGGGGGGGCGAGATTATACGCACGACGACAAATTTTGAAAATCACTTGTAGTCTATATAGTTAGTGAAAGCCAGGAATAATTCAGGGCTTTTCCAATCTAATTAAAATTAGATCTTTGATCCGCTTATGCAATCACTATTGCAATTGTGTAGCGATTGCATGAGCGGATCAAAGATCTAATTTTAATTAGATTGGGGCTTTTCCAACCCCCTTCTCTCCTTACACTCGTCAAATATACCTCCATCTCTTTACATTCGTCTAATACAAACCCTCCTTTCTTAGAATCGTCAAATCCCCCCCCCCCTTCCTTTTCCTTACACTTGTCTTACACACCCCTTTCTCCTTACACTCGCAAAGAGAAGTCGGTTGTTTAAATCACTCAGACTGCTAAAAATGGATAGACTAACAGTTGGGTATTGGGTGGTGAACCTAAATTGCCTGGTTTATAATTAGTATCCTTATTATTTGCAATAAAGTTTCTAGCTTTAATATATATAGGCCTACATATGTTATACCTAAAAGTGAACTTTGAACTGGTCATTTGTCAAAGTTAGAGATAAATTAAATAATTGTGTAGACATCTCGTTTTTTTTTTAAATTGTCAGAAGCTTATAAGATTTAAAATCATACAAATGAAATATATCTCTCACTCTGTCTCATGGGCAACTGGCAAGTAGAAGAAATTTATAACTGGGAAAAGAATATCGTGCGGATAGGAGCTCTAATATAAGAGCGACCGTTGTGCGAATATTGAAAATGATTGGCACGACAATGATGCTGATAGACACTTAAAAAAACACACCAACCAAACAACTCATAATGGCACGACAGTCATGCTGATAGACACTAAAAAAAAAAAAAAAACAAAAAAAAAAAAACAAAAAAAAAAAACCCCCAAACAACTCGTAAAACTTAATTCAATCCAAACTTCAAAATCCTTAATTGTGTGAGGGATGACTTAATTCATAGGTTCAAACTTAATTACTACTCAGTACTGCATACCACGGAAGAGAGAGAGAAGAGGGGGTATGCCGATAAATCAAACCACTTTGTCATTTTAAAAGAAAAAAGACACATTGTCAATAAAATTATTGAACTGTTATCACTTCTCTATGCAATGTACTACTTCACTGGGTTAATTTTAGAGAGCTATTTAATTCGATAGAAAACATCACAAGTGAAAGTAGGGAGCGCGAGCAGACATAAACAACATATACTTCACCAGCTCAAATTAAGGTAGCGACGGATAGCAACCACGTGATCAGTAAAAATTGTGTATTTTCACGTGAATTCATTTTCCGGAATTCCTTACTCCGTCATAGAATAGTCGAAAAACAAAAAGGGGTTCCGAAAGTGTTTTGTTGCTGTGACTGACTCGCCTACAGAAAATATGCACATACCACATAAGTATACGTCAATGTCTGTAATAATGGTAGATCAAATGTTTCATCTGTGTGAAACTTTTTGCTAATCGAAATGTTAAACCAACCACCAATCCATGTACATAGATGCGCTACGTAAACAAAGTTGTTGATTGATGCATCGTAATGTCCGAGTGTAGCATGCTGCGAGATTAAATACTGTTTATACAGTCATTGAGAGGCTAAACAAAGTTTCTTGCAAGAAGAGGAAGTTGGTGGATGCATTCAACTTGGACAACGAAATCATAGTTTCGTTTGGTGAGTGAAAAAAATGCCATAAATTTGTATTCAAAAGTTCAACTCACATTTCCTCTGCTATTTCACAACGCGATTTATAATAACATCTGTAAGTTTAAACACACGACATACAGTAGATGTATTATTTTGTATGTATATATGTATTCCATATGTGCATAAAATATAACTCCCACCTGTGCATGTGATTGTAAACGAACGGATGTCATGTAAATGTATACCACATTTGTAAACATGGGCTCTCACAACTCTTTTATTAAGAAAATGATAATATCGTTATGAAAATAACCGTTACGAAAATAACATACCTTGAACTACATGTATAAAAGTAATGAAAAACAAATATCTGTATAGACCTACTATCTAGGGGTATGAGGGAACCGGATAAAAAGTGGAAGGGGGGGGGGGGGGGGGCATGTGTTGAATTATAATTCCCTAGACTATAGTATACATATACTATTACTTTGAAATTTCAGTGACCTAAGAAATATATCAAACCTGAAGTTTCGTGTTTCACACAAACATGTAGGTTGGCAAAACCTTTTTAAATAATGTAAATTAATTACAAGTCTGCATATGCCCTCTCATAGGCAAATGTATGCACTGTATGTATAAGTAAGATATGTATACTACACGTATGCCCTTCTCTTGACCCACATTTTGTAAATAAAACAGATATGATAAGTCTATGACAGTTTATAAAAACATATATACATGTCATCTCATTGCAATTTATAATTTTGAAACATCAGTATTTAAATTTTAACTGAATATGTGTTGAGACACAGTTTTAAAATTCACATTGTCTGACGCAATCTAATTACTCAATGGTATAATATAGACCTAACTGTGCAAATATCAATTATGATGATCTTTTTTCTAGGCATCAGCCTGAAGACCGAGGGAGGTTAGATAGGACTAGTGCAGGTTGAAGTGGATTTCGAGGCAACAAGTATAACAGCAAGAGAGGTACTATTTTTTTTTTTTGATAAACATTTGTAAAGACAATTCTGAGTATATCAGATATTCATCCTTTTTGCTATATTTAATTATATTTATCTATATTTTGAACAGGTACTCCATTTACAGTGATGATGACATATCCCCTGGACCCCCACAACTCCACAAACTTAAAAATGTTTGATCAAGTTCCGAAGATTAAAGAACTACTGCAAAATTTGGGACTGGATGAAAAACATTAATTCACTTATATGAGCTCAGAGCAGTGGATGTTATACAACATACTTTAAACTAAATTGTGAATTTAAGGGAAAACAAGATCATGTACTCGTATATTACAAGTACATGCCTTTTGAAAGACAATAATATTGCATAGATGTAAAGGAAATTTCAATGTTGATTATTCTTTCTTAGATATATTAGTAAAAAATGTGCACATGATAGAATATCAATTTTATAACTTCAATCAATGTGTTTGAATTTTCCTTGTATTTCAAAATTTAGTTGAAACATACATCATAGATACATTAATGTATATCAAATTTTTAGAAAAGTTTCATAATGGAACTAATTCACCCCCCCCCCCCCCCCCCCCCCCCCCCCTTATACATACAGTGAACATAGACCTTCACCTGGGGAAAACTTCAGTTAGTTAATGCAATATACATGTACATGCATTCTCAGTTATCCAATAGTGAGTTTTTGGTTCCATGTGAAACTACAATTAGAAATCTTAAACTTATGAAAGACACACCTATCTGTGAGGGTAAGATGACTCAGATGGACTTACATGTAGTGATCCATGAGCAGTCCATGGGTCTCTTTCCATTGATATTAATTATTTATTGAAATATGAAATGGTTATTTAAACATATTTGGTGTATTATACTGTATAGTGATATAAATTTCTATCAAAAAATATGTATAGGTAATAGATTTGGTCCAGTTATTACAAGAAATTGTATAAAAAATAACTAAATATTTAGGCAATCATTGTGAGTGCGAAAAGGTCAACTGCAATAGCACACACTGTATATCATTCTTAAATGGCTCATAGAAACTTCTAGTATGTGAGTTTGAATGCTCGATATGGTAATTTGGAATGCTTAATCATTTAAGGTCAATAGTTTATCTCTGCTGACTGTATCTCTTAAAATTCATTTCTAGAAGGGAGGGGTAGGGTTACAAAATCTGACATAGTTTCAGATTAAACCTCATTTGGTATATTTTTTTCTATTCAATATTTTAGATACTACTTGACTTATTGTAAAAATGAAATAAAATCAGAAATTTTATGAGCAGAATTTTGTTGTTGTCAGAAAATGTATGCCTGATAGTATTTGAGAAACGCCATATTTAGGGTAAATTTGGCCAATTGCCAAGTCGAATCATGCCAATGTTTTCCTTAGATGCATTTTGAATTTCTAATCCATGTTGATTTTTTATCTGTTTGTGTTTAATTTACATAACTATATATGACAAACAATATTTCTGGTGTCAATAAAATTTTTATTGGCTTTTGTGTTAATTTGCTCAATTTTGGCATTTTTTGCCTTTTGGGGCTGCAAAAGAGGGGATTTCAATCTCGCTTTCCTCGAAAATTAACCTGATTACTTTTGTTGATTTTTTGATATGTTTTAGGATAAAGTCAAAATGTTATAATAAATAAAATTGAAAAAAATTCAATGAGCGGTTTTTTGGGGGCTAGCTATCAATAGCTACCTTAAACAAATGTGAAAGAAACATTCTAATCTGCAACTCTTAGTGGTAACTTTAAAGTGTATTTTTTAAGAATGTTATATTTTTATCATCGTACATGCTTAAACAAAGTATGTCTTCCCCTTAAAATGTTGGTGAGCAGCCGTCGTCGTTCGCTGTTTCACATTGACAAAGGACCCGGATGTAAGATTTTTTTCCCCTATGACCTTTTGACCTAGCATGACGTTAGAGTGTGCAAAACATCTATGACGTCGCTGAATCCGATCGACCCGCGTCGCACAATAAGTTAGTGTAAAATATGTGTATTGACCTCTATTGGTTACTTGCTTTTGATACACTAAATCAATATACACACATGTATGAAATAATTACCCTGGTATTCTCTGCTTTAGATCGTAAACGTAGACTTAAATGTGAACGTAGCACGTACGACCGTTTCACTAAAAGTTACGATTTGCGATTTACGATCAGTATTGATCGTAACCCTACGAGTGGTCTAGGGTTATCGTAAGTGTTCCTACATGCACGTAAATGAGCAATATGGGCGCCATGCTGGCCCCGCCTGAGATCATTTTGTGGTAGTATTTACCTGACCGAGTTTGTTTATACTTTGTAGGAAGAAAACAATCACAATGAATTGCAGTCTGCTTTTGCTGAAATAAATATAAAGACAATGCAAGATCGAATTCATATTTTAAAAAGTGAGGGGAGGGGGGGGGGGGGGTAGTCAATATATCAAACTTTGCATGTAATAATAACGAGAACAGATATGGGGGGGGGGGGGGGTGGGGGGGGGGGGTATAGCTACATATGCCTGCATCACCGTTAGATCACATGTATATTTAACATTAGAGGGGTTCCAAGACATTATTATTCTCATATTCAGAAATTAAATTTCTTTAGAAACAGTTGATTTAATGATCCAAGACGTTGCCATTCGACGTACTCAGCTTTTTCCCCCCGTCAGATCAATATCTTTGATGCAACTGACTAACTGCATAATACATGCACATTTTAAGGAAAATATGATAATAAAATGATTTGGTAATGGGAGAGGGGTTAAAATCCCAATTTTGCAAGTGGATCGTTTCTGTGCTTTTATGAAGGTCGTTAGAAATTAAACATACAGACTAGACCTATATGTATACACAGACAAGGGAAGGGTCATTATCGGACCCTTGGGGTTCCGATCCCTTTTTATAAAGTGCACTCCCGTGGGGATCCGGGTTAGAATAGGTCCTCAGAACCTCTTGCTTATCGTAGGAGGCGACTAAATGTGGCGGTCTTATTCATTTTTTTTTAATCCGTTGAAGATAGTTTACTTATTGATGGAAATTTGGCTCACATGAACAGATCGATACATGGCATTTAAAATTCTAAAATGTAATTCTTTTATGTTATTTCTTATATCACCCCCCCCCCCCAACCCAATTTTAGTTACATGAAAGTCAATAAAAATTATTCTATCAATTGTTTAAACATTCTAGGAATTTTCTTTACGCTACACTAGAGATCGGGCTCAAAATTTCCATTATTTTTGTTGACAACTTGCATGGGTTACTGCAGACGATAAGGATATGTTTAAAACCATGAAGAAATAATGAATGAATATTTCTTTCCATGGTAGGATTAATTTTAAATCTACCTCCATAGAGAAAAGAGTTCTAAAAAGTCAGACGTAAATCGCAATCGTAAGTGTTACGACTACGTTAGGTTTCGTGAAACGCTCGTATACCACCCAAAGTCAATAAAAGCGTGCAATTGAGGGTTTCAAAATCATAATTTATCGACCATTCAAAATATGTATGGTAACATGCGTTTATTAATGGTAAATATCTGTTGAACACTCACCTCAAATTGTTTCAAGTTAAGTATGACAGATTTTTTTTTACAGTAGGTCAAAGTATGATATATTTTTCGAGATTTTTCTCACATGTAACCTTCGTTACTGAGTCCTTGACATGATAATATTTAAGATAAACATTAATTTTCCATGTATTATTCCATAATTTGTATTGGAATTGACTGAGCATATATTTTTCTAATTTGCGAAAGACAATAAATACAAGTTTTCAAAGAAAATATTTAATCAACACAACAAGAAATTATCTGCTGTAAAAGTCAGCAATAAGATTTTAAGAGCGCAAAATAAACGACTAGATATCACTTTCAATATCTTTGAAATGGCAAAAAATAAAATTGATTAACAAATATTCTCGAACAGTTCAATATGTATGAAACATGAAAACAAAAGACTAGCAATAGATATAGAACGATAGCTTTTTTGTATGTAAATGAAGTAGCGCTATAATTATGTAACGTATGTTTCAACACTTACACAACAGTACATCCATGAAAATATTGTGCCAAAACGATGCCACCATCAGTTATTCTTTACGATTGATGTTGCAAAATCATAACGACATCACTTGATTCAATGGAAATACCAATTTTAATAGAAATATAACGTAGACAAGCAAAATTTTTTACCAAATGTGTCTTTTCTTCTGAATTTGTTAATTTGCAATAAATGTGCGATTAAAACAAAAGTGATAGATTGATGTTTCGCTATTTAAATGCTCATGATTCTTATAGAAATAACAGACACATGTTTTGAAACCTGGATTGCTCTTTGTTATAATAAACAATGAAAGTAACGTATGTTTCTTATTTTTCCTTTCATTACTATAAACATCATTTCTATTCAAAAAATGGAAAGAATCATATGTACCCATTTCTAACAATCTGTTTACAATAATAATATAAAGAAAATGTTTAATTTCCCAACATTTTAATTAAATGTATACCGAATCTTATGTTTTTGTTGCTTATTTTGGAATACCTTTCCATAGAAACTGTCAGTATAATCCACCACGCGGTGTTATGAATAAATATTTAACGATGTCCTCTATTAATTTTGAGGTCAAAAGGACAACGGTTAAACTACTCGGACATACGCTATTGTCCGTTGAGAAATCTTTCCTTGATAGACATCAAACTTGAAACACTGGTGCCCCTTATGAATAGATGACCCCCATTGAATTCCAAGTCACAAGGTCAAAGGTCATACAAAATTACTCAAATGACCAGTTGCTTATAAGTATTTTGAGAGACAAAACTTACATGTATCATTATGGTAGCCTTTGACCGGTAGTTAAACCTTTATTTTCACTGTCTATACAGACATTCTACCTTTTCAGTATTGCCACAAGGGGAGCATATCATACTATTTCTAAAACATTTTTTCATGGTTGTTCTTATGTTTTAATACATTTTTTTTCATGGTAGTTATTCTGTACTTCTACTCTCACAAGCGCCATTTCTGAAAAAAATAAATAAAAAATTAAAAACAAGTAGAATAATATTACGTAACGGAATTTGTGGTAACATATGTTACACTCAGATAAAATATTTTTGAATGATTTCTCTATAAGATTGCATAGAACAATCATCAGAGATTAGTCCCTTCATTTCTAAGATATATTATGAAAAGATGCTGAATTCTAGCAAATTGATAAATGTAGAGTTGCATAGTTACATGTATCATAAATAGGACAGGAGCAGAGGAAAACATGGCCTGTATTTCTTGCAGAGGATATCTGTATATGCTAGTGAATACGGGAACAATAACACATTTGTTTCTTCATAACATAGTTGATATTCAACAAACATATCATTAATGATGATATTTTGTCAATATGTAGTTCAATATTTGATGTCGAGTCAAGCATTTCATTAAGTAGCATACGTTACTTTGAGTAACGTATGTTACCAGCATTCTACTCAATGTAATTCTTACACCAGAAGAATTTCGAGATATTTGGAATACGATATACATTCTTTGATATCAGAAGAACAAATTCAGACCAAAACATTTCATCTGCTTAATCAATATTGTATAAGTTGTTGTAACAGTACTTACCGTAAGAGAAAATTAATCCTAATTCTCAAAGTTTAACACGTATTGACTTTCAAACTCAAATGTTCATAGTAGACGTTCATGTCGTATACCACATCATGCAGAGAGAGAGCAAAAATACGCTGGAAATTGTTCTATCATTCCCTTTAATTAATTTCTCGGTAACGAATGTTACATCACGAATGTTACATCTTGACACGTTTGTCAAATTTCAGACCAACCAATGACTTCTGCAAAAGAAATGTTTATATTTTCATTCTCTGTACACTACGAGATTTTCATAAAAGGGGTAACATTTGCTCTGCAAATACGTTTTCATAAAAAAAAAAATTAGTGTATCGTATGTTACATTTCTAAAATCAGAATTCAAAATTTTGAGAATATGATGACTTCTTCTCAATGCCACATCCAAATATCGCTTGATGAATATTTTCACACAGTTTTTGAATATTTTAGCGCCAAAATAGATCAAAAACATAAAGATAATACGAAATCTTTGTCCATACATTGGGTGTTTAATTGACCCTATGATCACATAATATAATCTGGCGACATGGAGTAATATATACACCACTGCTTAAAATCATAGGCAAAAGTTGTTAAACTTTTATTGAATGAAAATTTAGGAAATACAAATGATATTAACGCAAAGAAAATTTAAAAACACACTCTCAGATTTTTATATTTGCTTGTTCAATTTTAAAAATTGAGTCGGCGACAGTCACGTACGTTACAAAATTAGGGTATCTACGCTTCCTACCAAGTTTATAAGTAAAGGGGAAATAAAAAGTATACCATGCCTAGGGAGGCTATGGGTCCATGAATGTATAGCACACAAAATATATGATTTGGTATAGCTTATTTTCTAATAAAGTGCCGGCGACATCGATTGCACGCTTTTATTGACTTTGAGTGATACGTGCGAGTCAAATGATCTTAAACATAATCGTACGTTTACGATCTACGATCGCTTAGTGAAACGGCCGCCTGTTTACACTAAATTCAACTTTCGGCAGCTCCCTGCTACAGAGTTGCGCATGCGCATTGTAACTTTTTCTTTCGCTTTGAATCCTGAACGGTAAACAAATTCAGTCATGATAAATGATGATTGCGCTAGCTATTTTCTGTGTGGTATGTTCTTTTTTAATCATTTGTTAAATTAATATGTTGACGGTGCTACCGTTTGAGCGAGCGCAGCTTCATGTATGTACAGATTAAATTTTGTAATGTTCATGCTTTGATCAGGTTCAATTTAAACCCCGGGCACTGGAAGTTAATTAATGTAAATATATAGTATGTGCATGTATAAAAATATATCCACATTTGGTATGGACTCTCCCCCCCCCCCCCTCCTTTTTATACATGCACATACTATATATTTACATTAATTAACTTCCAGTGCCCGTGATTTAAACAATATATCTATTGTAATGTTCATGCTTTGATCAGGTTCAATTTAAACAATATCTATTTGCCAAATAATCACATATATGGCAAGGAATAAGGACTATGTTTTTAAGTGCTTCTTTTGTACCCAAGGTTACATGCTCTATATTCCTTTATACAAAAGTTACAGAAAGGGTACAACACAAATCATGGAAATTGAAAGTAAGAATTACATGAGGTGGCTCTACATAACCTAGGGTACAGAAGGGAGCATGGTATTAAAGCAGAAAAACCCTACAATACACATACACCATACAAGAAATATAGAGAGTTACTAAGGCCAAGTGTTTGTATATATGTAAAAGATCAAAGGAAAGATGAGGAACTGATACCAAAAATATAAATATATAAAAACAAACCAAACAATCAAAAACTGTCCATTAAAAAATATACAAGATATTTACAGAATACTAAAATGGATTTGCAAACACCAAAAACAATCACAAAGTGTCTTAATTTACCTTTTATCACATTATCTACCTATGGAATGGAGTTCAGTAATTTCATCAAGGTGCAATCATATTGAAGATGCAATTATATATATTCGATCATTCTAATACATGAGACACTTTGCAGTGCAAATTATTTATAAAAGTCATTTCTTTTTGGAAAAAATTCTTTGATAGTAGAAATTGTCATAGATAATGGATTTTTATCAATAAAGTTAACTTTGCTGCTAAAAGATTAATAATTATAATCATTATTCAGATCAATAGTTATAATTATCATTCAGTGCTCTGTAAATAGCTGTACAAGATAGGGGTGTGTATAGTGCAAGCTTATAGGATATATACATCAGTGGTATTTAGGGTTCTTCTTTCACACCTTTTCTACTTCAAAGGGCACACCTGTGGTAGAAGGAATGTAGGAAAAAAAGTCACAGGAAAAAAAGTCACCGATAAGAGAAAACATTTTGTAAATGTCAATGTTTTTAATTTAAATCGCTTCCACAGGGAACCTCTTATCAGAAATATGCCTTGACCCAGTATGAAGGTCATTTTTGACAAGGTCACAGGGTACTACATGTAAGTAACGTATTAAAATATGGTTTTAGCCATATACTTTGAAATGGAAAAAAAAAAATCAAAGCTTATACTTTAGATTTAGGGTACTTTAGACTTAAAGGTATGTCCTGACCCTAACCCAGAGTAATTCAGATAAGGTCAAGGTCACCAGTTTTACAAGAATAAAATCCTTGCCATATCCATAACTTTGTTGTGAAAAAAAAAACCTTCAGAAGATTATACAAGACATGAATGATACTTGTGACTTTGAGAGGTGTAACAACCCTGCACTATGATTGTTTTAACAAGGTTAGAAAGAAATGTCATTAATACAAAAGTCAAGGTCTCAGAGTTCAAGATATATCTTAGAAATTTAAAATTTGAAAGGACAAAACCTTGGATTGGAAGAGGAACATAAAGTCACGGTCGTAGAACTGAGAATTTAAATGTTTTTGGTCCATGACAATTTGATGCTTGGACTGTTGATAGATTTTGATACTCACTGCAATTTTTGCTCTCAACATGCATTCATTCCTTATAACATTTCCATTAGAATTTGTACAAAATAGCAGAGTTCTTTAAGCTATTTTAAAGTGAACCTTTTCTGTTTACCTTGCAGGGTCATCAGTCCTTAATCCTTGAGACAGCTCTAGTTAGTCTTATTTTGACATTTTATGATTGCAGCAATTGCAAGATATTGAACTATTGTTGCATTTTTGTGACAGATGATTGAACAATCTAATTGAAATCAGACCCTAAGATACGCTCACAATCGCTTACGCAGAGTATACGGCATGAATTTAAGAAGTCTGATTTTAATTATATTGATGATTGAAATACCGATTTTAGGTGAAGATGTTTTAATTTATTTCAGGTTTATGAAGAAGGGGACATGGGTTTGATTCTCAGAATAGCAGTTTATATATACATTAACATGCCTTAGATAATTATATATTTAGTTTGCTTTGCACATATTTTTATTTTTTATTCACATTTTCCTTTATATTTCTCATGATATATTTAAAATATTATGTATGGATGGTGATGGCTGGGGTTGAGTTATATATAATTTAGTATGAAAAAAACCTAATTTTTCCCAATTTCGTGTATATAAAGATCTTTATAACACAATTGAAGCTCTTTCTCTCAGCTTGCTGAAATCTTTACTACTTTTCTAACACTTCTACTGCACCAATCTAACACCATTATAGGTAGTGTACGGACAGTCTAAGACATGGGTTCAATTCCCATCACTACCAGAGTTGAATACAGTTTTGTATGACTTATAGCTTAATTACAGTAATAAATTATAACACACTGCATGGCTTAATTTAACCTCACTGTTACATTGTTGTTTTTCTCTATTAAAAGAATTTGTTTTATAGTTTTAGTAATGAAGTAATGATGATTTATTTTATAGTACCGTTGTAACCGTATTTACTTTCTTGAATTTAATGAAAACAAAAAGAATATAAGAATATTTCTATTTTAAGCATATTCATTGCAGTATTTTTATAATATAGATTTTGTACACTGTTTGAAAAGATCTTCTTTGTGCTGTATTCATTTCTTAATTGTTCATATAAAGGACCAGTTCCTTTCCAAGGGGAGATAATCAAGAAAAGGCAAAATATATAGTGGGGTCATTAAAAAAATTTCTTTTCAAGAACCATCGTGGCAGAAAAGGTGAAACTTTTGTGAAAGCTTCCTGATATAATGTTGATTCTAAATAATTGAAAGCATCACCCCAGGAGTAGGGTGGGGCTACAATAGGGAATCAAAGTTTTACATTGGAATATATTGGAACAAATCTTAAACAATCTCCTTCCCAAAAGCAACTGGACCAAAAAATGGTAAATCTTATGTGAAAGCTTCTTGACATAATGTATACTCTAAATTGTTCAAATAATGACCCCTTGGTAGGGTTAATTGGGACACAATAGGGGATCAATGTCTTAATTGGACTATTTTAGAAAAAAAATCAAAATCTTCCCCAAAAGCACTATCGATCTGCAAATCAAAGTTGTGTTGACTAAATTATTTTGTATTTTAAATTATGGACTCTGGGTTAGAGTTGGCTATATATATCAGGATTGAATTTTAAGTAATACTTGTATACAAAAAAAGGAATCTTCTCCATAACTGTAAGGCCATGTTTGTCATATTGATATTAAAGCATTCCTATGTAGTGTAGATTCAGAGACCCCCTAGAGTTATGGTAGGGTCATAAGAATGGAGTCTCAAATTTTCATGGGAATATAAAGGAGAAAATTCTTTTAAAAATCTTAAGAACAGCAGGGCTGAGGGGGGGGGGGGTGTGTTAAATACCACTGTGCACTGTGCTTAATTTGTCAAGGTATCTTAAACCACTTATACATTGGGTTAAAATTCCAAGCAAGTTAATACCTTTGTTACCTTGAGTAACACATTAAATATCATAACATTAAACTAACACGCAAAAGACGACTGATACGGGATTTGACCGTTTTCTTACTTGATTCTAGGCCTACTTTCACTTTGTGTGTGACGTCACAATTATGGTCACATGGTGTGCAGGGAGCTGCCTTCAAGGTATCACACCGGTAATTATTTTCACTATGTATTACTATAGAGGGGAAAAAATCATTAAAAATCAGTTTACAAAATTGATGCCGAATAACGCAGTCAGACACGTTCTATGTTACCTATCTCGTCTGCCGACACCAGAAAAACAACACCCTACGCGGCATTTTCGAAAAAAAAATTACCCGCAAACAAGACTACCCTCAAATCCACGTGTTTTTCACATGTGTGTAAACTACCGGAGTGCACCTCAGGAAGTAGCCTCAGCTACCAACAGCAAATAGTTCCTTTGTATACACTTGATTATTTCTACAAATTACACAAAATTTCCTAATCAGGGGTACAAAAATTAAGAGAAAAGAAGAAGAGGAAATGAGAAAAATCGCGCAAGGAAAAAACATATTTCTTTAAATATATGGAACTACAATTGACTAAGTTCATTTTGATTTGATTGGACAATTACCGGTGTGATACCTTTAGACTCGTTCGTTTACACTACAGCCATAAGAACAGAAATGGCATCCGGTCTGTAAGATAGGGTTAAATTTATCCGGATTTTTTATTAATATGATGATTTTAATAAATGTCAAACTGTTTAAATAAATAACCATATGAGCATCTATTATTTGAAAATATATTCATTACCCAAATGATTCTCGTTTCCTCTACAACTGCCGCGATCAACGCAAATTGCGTCACGATGGCGAATTACTGATATTTTAACCTCTCTTCCATCGTCGCCCGGGATGAAACTAGGAAGAATTGTAAGTTATTTAGCAAATTTTTAAATCATATAAAAATTGTTCCGGGCGACGAGGGAAGAGGTGTTCAATTTCACTGGTTTATCTATACAAAAACCATGAAAACACCACACATAGGCGGAAAACCCTCACTTTATTTGAATATGTATTACGCATGCGCATAGATAAGTTGATTTCCATATGCTTTTGAGAGTTACTATGAGTTACTCTTTTAGAAATTTGACAGGAAAATATCTGCAACGCAAAATAATTTTCCTCCATAAAAGTCGGACAGAATTTGGCCAAAACCGTACCTACTTCTTTGTGTTACTTCACCTAAAGCTTGTGACGTGAAAAATTCTCGATGGGACCTAAAAACAATCAATCAATAAAGCATCGTGTAGCAAGAACGACAACTCTGCATTAAAATATTGTTCATTTAATAAGGCAGGGACGTAACATCAGCGGCAGCACAAAAGCCCGGGCCTGCACATAACGGCAGCACAAAAGCCCGGGCCTGCACATTATTTTCACAACAACAAAATTAGAATTAAGTCGTCTATGCCAAAAAACTACGGAGTGTCTATGCATGTCTCCGCACTTCCTGATTAGGGTAACTTTGGTATGCTATTTCCATTCACCGTAACATTGAAATAACGGTACTAGATTGCATCTTGTGAGAAATAGTTGGTTCTTAAATTGTCAGAAAGTAATATATTTGTTCTTTAAAAGTTCCCTAATACGCAATTTCCGAGTTGCCCAATAGTTCTTTCCCTTTGTGGAACTCTTACGCACATTGAGACGCAAAACATACTATTGTTCACACGCGGTGGGTACAAATGCTTATCGCTGCCGTCATATATTGCCTTAAGGCCGATTATCAGACATCATGCAACCACCCAATCTGCAGGGACACACAATATTAGTAAGTTTATTAGTATTTAATAATAAATTAGCTCAAACAAAAATCGATAAGCGCCATTTTTCTTTGATCAAAATATCACTCATGCAGAGTAGGAAATAAGAAATAATTTCATATTTAATTTCATGGCCTAATTCAAACAAATATTATTCTTGATACGGTCAGTTTAATGTATACCAAGGGCTGATATTAACAAAATTTACACTTTCATTACTTTTATCCGTATTTACATAGCTACATGTAGTCTATAGTATATACATCTTGTACCCACCCAAGCGTTCAACAGAACACTTAATGTACCTCCATCACAGAAGAGCTGATATCTCGAAAGTTGCGTATATATAAATACGGGGAAAAACAATGCTAGTTGATAAAACTGTGGAAACTTTTTATTTTCGTCATTTCGAAAAATGTTTATATTGGTGTGTACCTAGCCAGGACAAAAAAAAAAACCCAGTCCAATGCGACCCATTGTTCTTCAATGAACGGCGAGTTCACCATAACATCTAGGTAAGGCATTTATTGTTCATGCATATTCAAAATTTTCCATTTCCTGGCTTTATTCTTAATTTTCATTTGAAATTTTCGAAAAGACTAAATTCAGGAGATTAAAACGTTCCCTCAAGTCTTTTAAAATCAATATGAAGATGAAACAGCCATCTTCTGGCATTTTTGCCCTGGACTTACTGGGGACCTTAAACGGTCCCAGGACATCTTGCCGCTTGGTGACTACACTTTCATCATTCCATGTATCATTTGTTTCACCCCTGTAAGGTAGCCCATCGTGTAGCAAGAACGACAACTCTGTATTAAATACGTTTCCTTTAATAATGTAGCCCATCGTGAGCCAACGAAATGCATTTCCCAACTAAACAATACTCGTCAATTTATAACAGAGTGTTTAATAGATTTGTTCACTCATTTGAAACCATGGATAATTGATTAACGTGTATGAAAATAATTTTAAACCCCTCTATCGGATTTCATTTCGACCCGTGGCAATGGCAACTTGTTCGTTTGCGACTGCCAATGAAATTGTTGACAAATTACAACACTCCATTATTATTCCGGCGTTAGGCATCCCTATATCCAAAGCATACTCCTATCACCACCTCCAAAAACTTAAAAGAAAATATATGTGAAAGATAACAGCAGAAATGGCACGATCCGGATTGCAGTAATTTTAGTCCATGTTAAATTCGAGCGACGATTTGAAGTTTTTGTCAAGTAAAGTTTGAATGATAAATAATAAATGAAGTTAAAAACACAGTTATATACTGATGATACGAATAAATTACGCTTTATCCGGCGATCTTCGGTACGCATGGGTAACTCGAGACGGAATCCGTTTCTCTTTTGAGTGATCAAACAACTAGCTCTGGTTATCTACACAGGTGTTTGCAGATCAATACAAATCGTTCATTGATGGGAAGCGTGGCAATGAAAATACTAGCAATTAAACAATAAATATGTAAGTTTACAAACAGCGTGTGTGTATTCTACTGAATGACTACGCAATAGGATTCTGGTAGCCTGAAGGTATTCTCTTTAGAGAAGTCGAGAGGCATAGCCTTCATCGACTTCTCTTCGCAAGCATTCATGTTTTGATTCTGGAAAACGTGTAAATGCCGGAGTCGGTGACGGTTAATGCTTCGACCGACGTTTCGACTCGGATGTGTCTGAATTTACGTACTAAACAAGTTGTTTTCAAACATTTAACTGCAATGCACAAAACTGTCACAAGGAAATAAAAACTTACTTGCTTTTAATCCATTTTCAACATGCCCCTGTCCCGGGTTTAAATCACAACTCTGATTACGTCAGCCTGCTTTTCTCTTAACTGGTCCCCTGTTGTGACAGCTCCCAAGACCAGTTAACGTAAACCCGGGACAGGGGACAGGTTGAAAATGGATTAAAAGCAAGTAAGTGTTGATTTCTTTGTGACAGTTTTGTGCGTTACTGTTAAATGTTTGAAAACAACTTGCCTATTGCGTAAATCCAGGCGCATCTGAGTCGAAACGTCGGTCGAAGCATAAACCGTCACCGACTCCGGCATTTACACGTTTTCCAGAATCAAAACATGAATGCTTGCGAAGAGAAGTCGATGAAGGCTATGCCTCTCGACTTCTCTAAAGAGAATAGCCTGAAGGTAGCTATATATATATAGTATTGCAGAAAACATTCATAACCCGCGTAAGCGGGTTGTGTAATTTTTTTCTGCAATGTGAATTTTTTCTGCAATGATTGATATACCTTCATCACCCGATGAAACAACGAAGACATTTTATTGTTTATAACTATATTCTTATGCATTGTTTTAAAATAGAAACTAGTTTAAATACTAACATATCATATGTTTTACCCATTCGCTACGTTAACGGAACAGCATCTTGATGACGCTCCATATTTGGTAATGATTACACAGACAGGTAGTACTAAAAAAGTGGACCGAACTAGTTTGCAGCAAACATACATTCATTGTCGCAGATGAAAACAAAGTCAATTTCAATAGAGATTCAGTGAATGTTAATACTGTTTCTTCTATTCACGGTTCTATCTACTATGGAGCGCCAAAGTAACATAAACTCAAATAAGTAAATATATCAAAAATTTGATGCGCGCAGGAATTCAATTGAAGGTATCTTCAAATAATTAATTATATCTTCAAATCTAAATTATTGCTGTCCTCAAATGAATTTATCAACAATTAAATTTATGCGCACTCTAATTCAATTAATGTAACACAATAATTGGATATTGGGCGCATTAATTGAATTATTGCATGCACCAATTCAATTATTTCATGCAATAATTGAATTATTGTCCTCTTTGATTCGATTAGTGATATCATTAATTCAAATGATGTGCGTAATAATTCTCTCAGAGTGAGCAATTACTTAATAAGAGACATCTTCAATTCAACATACCCATACCTTAATGAATAATTGAATTGTTGCTCTTTGTAAAAGAATTGATGCACGCATTAATTCCTTTTACCAAATCGTTGTAAATAATTAAATATATCTTTAACTGAATTAGAGAGATCATCAAATTATTTAAACTGAGCACCAAACTAGATTTTGCGAGCAATAATTCCACCACATGGATACGTGCATCAATTTAGTTAATGAGAGCAATAATTGATTTGGTACGCGCATCAATTTAGTTAATGAGAGCAATAATTGATTTGATGCGCGCACCAATGGGGGATAATAGTGAGTTATCGTTCCTAATGTAGCGGCGGTACTTGTCTCGGTCCAAGTGATACAAACACTCGTGAAACAATAAAGTTATACTGTTTTTAGCTGAACTTTTAGTTAAATAAGATACAAAACGACGCCATATACTGGATCTGACACATATCAAATCCTGGGTTTTAAAATATACATTCGAACACACCAACACGTTCCAATATTTGGATCGTAGGAGTGCTCATGATCCTTCTGTTTTTAAAGGATTCATTAGAGGTAGAACTATCAACACATTTAACCTTTGATAACAAGTGACGCACAATCATAGTTTCTGCACATAGTTTTGTTAATTCCACCAGTATCAGAAATGAAGATTTTATTCCACCTGTTATGAAGCGCAATTATTAGCGTTAAAAATATCAACAGTGTGCAGGATGAACAGACATAGTAAAATGATTTAACTTCACTGTCCTGTTCTCTAAAGGTTTAACTGTCCAATTCGGTGATGCTTAGAATTAGCAAATCTATTGAGAATATGTTAAATTGAAACTGATTCTTTTGAATAAACAACAAAGCAAGACCGATCAGCCCATCATCTGCTTCATACCGGGACATGTAGCGCCGCCTAGCGGGAAACAGGGGAACGCATCCATGCGATGGTTGGTTGTATGTTGTTTAACGTTTTCACTCATATCGGAACGTCACCATTGTCGGTGAAGGGCTGCAAAATTTAGGTCTATGCTCAGCGCTTACGACCTTTGAGCAGGGAGAGATCACCTCTAATGAGTTGTATAACTCAAGGACAACAAAGAATTGAATTGAACCAGCAAGTGACACGGGGCCTCGGTTTTGCGGTCTCATCCGAAAGACCACACCCCTTTAGTCGCCTATTTTGACAAGCAAGGGGGTACTGAGGACCTATTCTAACCTGGATCCCACGGGACTTAATCGATGAGAGCAATAATTGATCTGATGCGCGCATCAATTTAATTGATGAGAGCAATAATTGATTTAATGCTCGCGTCCATTCAATTATTGTGTGCAATAATTGAATTGATTATATCTTCAATTCATTGAAAATATCTTCAATCATTTGAGTTTACGTTAATTTGGCGCTCCATAATCTACATCGTGAATATAGCGAACATTTTCACCGCGATCTATTTCTCCCTCAACAGTATATTTCGGTGACCAGGATACCTTACAGAGTCTCAAAACATTTCATTTGGTCGAATGCTGTCTGACGTGTTTTATACCAATTTTAAGTATTACTCCGTTTACCTGTCAACAGGAGATGTTAACTCCTCCTAGGCATTTGATTCCACCTCTGTTGTGTTCATGGACCCGTTTTAGTCTTACTGTCAGTTTTTATTCTTTATAGGATAAAAGGAGACACTCTTCATCGTCAGAATGGCTGACTCCCTTTTACATGTAAAACATGGATGAAAATATAAATATCAGCAATATTTATCTATTTATTTAAATATTATAGCCTAGCCAAGTAGCTCAGTAGGTCAGCACGTCGACTGCAGAACTGTACATTGTGGGTTCGAGTCCAGCAGGGGTTTTAAATTTTTTTCAGATTGCTTTCTACTAAAACTGCATTTTAAAAGTTTTCAATTTCACAATATTGTTGTAAATATCCTCCTCTTTTCATCAATATCAAATTTCTCTGGCGTAGCTTGCCTCCTTAGAAGATCTTGTTTGTTGTGTTCAATTTTTCATGTATGCTTTCATATCCTTTTATCTTGTTTGATATTCATGCATGTTTACAAAATCACTTGAATATTAAGTCCATAATGTAATTTCAGGGAATGACAACAGATATCCATGTCAAAATAATCAGCAGGATCTTTATATAAAAAAATCCTATATGTGTACAAAATCACGTGTCTTATTTAACCGCGTTTGCATTAAGATATAAAAGGAGCGCGGAACAGCTTGTTTCCTCATTCGATAGAGATGGCAAACCTGAGTCTGGTGCTAGTATGCGCTTTATTGTATGTTGGGGCTGTAACCTGTCTGATTAAAAGCAAGTTGTGTTATTACAAAAATGTCAAAGATGCTCGTTTTAACTACGATGGAGGTCACTGTGAAGGTAAGATCATAGGTTTAAATTAATCAGACAACGCAAATAAATAAAGTAGGCGCATATTGACATACGATTTCAATTTTTCGGAGATATGGATGCATAAGGAATGCAAAAGTCAATTATAAATATGTCCATACTTTGCTACATTTTGAAATTAGAGAGCATACTCTTGTCGCGGTAACTCAGCGCATGGTAGAACGTTCACTTCACAACTGAGAGGCTGCGAGTTTGAGCCCCACTATAATATGTATGTAATACTTTCCTTTTATAATATGAATTTCTTGGATTCTTATATCTCTTTAAACCTCCCTTAACAAGATATATATATATATATATATATATATATATATATATATATATATATATATATATATACATGTATGTTAAGAAAATAAAAATCTCTGCAATACGCATACGTTTATTTAGTTTAAATGTTGGAATAATGCGCCAAAGTTGTTTTCGATAATATGACTTAACAAATCATTTTTCAAAGATAATACATTGGTTTTGCTTGTATACTGTTTCTGTCCCATTTGAGAATTTTATACTTATTTAGAGACATTACCAAGTCTAGGTGAAGTGTCACGACATAGGCACTCAGTATTGTCTTTAGAAAACTGGATAGGCATAGCCTACATCCACCTTTCTTCACTTACTCTGGAAAACGTGTAAATGCCAGAACCGATGGCGGTTTACGCATCGATCGGCGATGTCTGGATCTACCTATTAGGACGGGTTATTTCCACAACTTTTAACTTTAATGCATGTACCCTGATAACTGCGACAATGCATGTATATGGTTCTGACATTCCGTCTGAAATAATTGTGTAAAATGATTTTTTTTATATACACTTTAATATTTCACATTTTCAATTAAAGTTATTTTGTAGCTATTTATACATTTGTAGAATCGGAAACGGTCCAAGGGGATAAAGCGTTTTGTCATTTGAGAGAAAAGTCTATAATCTTTTTTTTAAAAGAAAGAATTAAGATGGGCCCGGCTTCTTCTTAAGGGGAAATTCTACAGGTATGTTGGGTCCATTTTTGGAGGTAGAAGGATGTGTGTATAACCCGGTCCCATTTCTCAGAATTATTTCTATACAGGAGGAAAGTCTATGTTTCAATAGTGGTCCTCCACAAACCACTAGACTACCCCGCCTGGTTAGACGTAAATTATGCAACTTATGCAAATGAGTACAACATGTATACATGTTAATGATGCACTAGGTGAAACAGGAGACGAGAACTTATTTCTTTCTTTCTGTGACATTGTCAATAGCTATACAGTTTGTCAAATAAAACAAGAAACGGTAAGAATCATGCACGTTATTATCCTATGTTTCAGGACCAAAAAATTGGTGCACTATAACCGATTGCTGGACA